>NC_143519.1:24504789-24804789 GCF_031878675.1 Megascapheus bottae
CTACTATTCTTTACAGTACTTACTGACGTCTTACCCTATCTATTTTTCAAGCTTAATGTTCAATCAACTCTCACATCAATTCCTTTCACATCAACTCTACCAGCCCCATCTCCTTTTGCTGAGGCATATATGAACATAAAGACATGCAGTTGATCTGAGAAGTGTGTTAAGCAAAGAGTTCTTAGTCCCTTTATTTTTTTTAATCTTTGGCCTGAGGCATTTTATTATAGCAAGGACTTTGAGCAAGTGAAAATCCAACTGGGTATGTTGGGGCCTGGGAATGGCAGCACTCAGTACTCAGGAGAAACATAGCTATTTCTTATGCCTTCTTATCAAATATAGCTCCTTGTAACCAGTCCACATTTCCAAGTTCCTCTTTTCCAGATTCTTACTATAGACATCTATCTATCTATCTATCTATCTATCTATCTATCTATCTATCTATCTAATATATGGTCTGTCTTCTATGGGATTAAGAGTGACAGTCTTACTGAAGGTAATCTCATTGAAAAATGGACCTCTGTTTTTTGTTCTGAACAGAGATGTATTTAACACAAGAAAGAGCATAGATAACCATTCATTGGTTCCTACTTGATTTATGGAAGCTTGCTGGTCAGAAATAAGTATGGAGCCCTGAAGAACACTGCATCCTTTCTGTGTCCACACTCAGTAAGAAATCTCAAGTCTTGCTGATACCTCGCCATCTCTATACTCTAAAAACTAAGGGACTTTCCCCTGATTGCACCAGTCACGTAATCATTTATCTTTCTCCTGTTGATCCTTTTTCAATTGAAACATGCAGACATACTCAGAATTATAAAGAGTAAGTCAACAAATACTTGCAGATACAAATTTTATTTCAGTTACAAGCCAGTCTAACTGAGTCTACTTCCTTCCCAATTCCCTTGAGTTATCAATCAAAAATGTTTTTAATCATTCCCCTGTATTTTAGACTTTTACTGCCTACACATATATTTTAACATGTTTTTGAAGTTTTATGTTAAACATTTTTAAACAAATGTCAATACAAAAAGAAAAGCAACAAACATTTGTTCTTATCCACCAGCTCAAAAATGTCAACATTTGTTTACTTTGTTTTCTGTAATCCTTCACATAAATTTTGGAGGGTGAATTTTGTTTTGTATAATTATCAAGTTTTATTCAACTAATGTTATAATTATACCTTCATCTACAATACTGTGTTTCTATTCAGTATTTGTAAGATTTGTTTTTGTGATTAATGAATTCAGCTATGCAATTCACTTTACTATTGTATAAAGTCCACTGTATCTATATATTATAACTGCTTCCTATTTGTTAATATTTAAGGGCTTTCAATTTAATGCACTGCAAGCATTACTTCAATGAGCACTTTTGAACATGTTCTGGAATATTTCCTATATGAGAATTTCTCTATACCTTGAGCCAGTAAGTGAAGTCAATGTCATAAATTATTGATATTTTCAACTTTTCAAAATAGTAAGGGTTTGTTTAAAAAATAGTCACCCTATTTGTACTGTCCCCTCTCTATATAAGAGGCTTCGTTTCTTCACATCCTTGCCAACAGTTTTAATCATCATTTAAATTATTTTATGACTTCATACGTGTGATATTACATTTTTCAGGATTATTATTGTATTTTCCTGATCATTAGTGATCTTTTATGTTTTCTGGGTAATAGAATATCTCTTTCAATTTATTATAAAAGATAGCCTGTTTAAGCCATACATCGGCAGCTCATGCCTATAATCATAACTACTCGGGAGGCTGAGATCTGAGGCTCAGAGTTCAACACCCTGGCAGGAAAGCCCATGAGGCCCTTGTCTCTCCTTCATCACCAAATTTCTTAAAAAGCCAGAAGTAAATCTGTGGCTCAAATGATAGAATGCTAGCCTTGAACACACTCAGGTACAGTGCCCAAGCCCTGAGTTCAAGTCCCATGACCAGCATGCACACACACACACACACACACACACAGATATCATGTATATATACATATACATGTATCCTATATACATACATATATATGAATGTATATATATCCCATTTAATTTTTAATAATCTTATTAGTGCATAAAAACTCATTACACATTTAAGGAAACATTCCTTTGTCAGTTATATGCATTAAAAATCTTTTGTTCAAATCTGAAGGGTTTTGTCTTTCATGGTTTGGGTTTGCTCTGTTATGTTCAAGACTAGGTTTTGTTTTGTAGTACAGGCTAGCCTCAAACTAAAGATCTTCCAGCCTCCTGAATATCTACAATTATAAGCATGCAGTACCACATGTTTTAATTCACAGACATTTTATTTTCATGAGACTAAGTTTTGTGGTTTGTGAGGGGATTTTGTACATATATTTAGTTTGTTCTCATTCCTTTGGTCATAAAGATACATGCAAATTTTTCTGCCAATAATTTAGAAAATGCTCTTTTTTTGTGTGGGTCATGGGACTTGAACTCTGGGCCCTGAGCACTGTCCCTGAGCTCTTCAGCTAAAGGCTACTGCCCTACCCATGAGCCAAGCCCCACTTCCCAGTTAATTGGAAATAAGAATCTCAGGCCCTTTTGTGGCTTTGAACCTTGATCCTCAGATCTCAGACTCCTGAATAGGTAGGATTACAGGTGAGCCACTGTGCACCTACAAGAAAATGTTCTTTACACATTTTTCTGCGTAGTACTGAGTTTTGTTTGTGTGTCTAGCAGTTAGAAATGGGAATATCTTTTCTTTGTTGTTGTTGTTTTGGTGTTTAAAATTTTATTTTATTGTAGGGGTGATGTATAGAGGACTCACCATTGCATTCATCAGGTAGTGAGTACATTACTTCTTGAACATTAATATCCCTTCCCATGCTTTTATCCCATTTTTTCTCCCTTCAATTCCTCCCAATCATCTTACCTTCCCCCTTCCTGTCCCTATTTCAAGTAGACAAATAAATGTACATACTACATACCAGGTACCAAGGTCAGATTCAGTAAGAACAGAAGATAAACCATAAGAGGAAAAAAAAAAGAGAAAAGAAATAACTTCACATAGTAAATTAAGGGTGAATCCTTTTTCACTATTAACTATTTCTGGTCCATTTGTTAATTGTACATGCTTCCCTCACTCCTTTGCAATGTATTATGTCGTATGAAAATTTCCTCACTATGTAGTCTGTCTCTGACTTTCTGTTCTGGCTCTTTGGTCATTGTGTCTTTTCTCTTCTATTGGCCACATGTCTGTCTTTATTAGTGCTTTAGCATAAATAGAGTTACTCTCCTCACATGGTAATCTAAAATGTTAATAATTTGCCATGACACATTAGAAATTAGTAATTTCTAAATTTTATATGACATTCTAAGTTCTTAGTTACTAGTTTAGTCTCTGTCACATGACTCTACTGATTTTCATTGTCAATTTTTTGGGGGGTGCCAGTGGGAATAAATTATGAACCTCCTAAGTTCCAGACAAGTACTACACTTCTAAGCTGAATCCTCTGGCCCTAGTCAAATTTTTATATGAATATCAAACTATTTTTTTATTAAAGTTCTAGAGATGGTATCCTATCAAACACTGGACTATCAAATGATTCAGCCCTTCTATTCATTTAGGAACTAATTTTGTCTTTGTTTTTCTTCTACTATAAGAAGTTTAAAATTGTAACCAATTCAGAAGAGTTCTAGGAAATTCACTGTTGTCCAAAGATATATACAATAAGTTAAAGTAGCAATTTCAGCTGTCCAAGCATTTCATTGCCTAGTACAGTATGTGTACATTTTTTAAAATTGTCTGTTATATTTCATTATAAAATTCTATCTTTTTCATCATATAGTATGCATAGACTTTTTGATATAGGTAACACGTCACTATTTGATTTCTGTCACTTAGCTTATTGTATTCTTCAAAATTTTAATAACTATGTAAAAATTGTAATTTTATTAACAAATCTTATTGACATTAAAACTAAAATATTTATATTTTAAGTCAGCTACATTTAAAAATCCTGATCTTATCATGCTATCTATCTATACCTGGTTTTAGCAAAAATAAAATAGGGAGAGATGTTGAATTTTATAGAAAAGCTCACATCTCTTAATAGGTTAGTCATATGTGCTGTGGCTTGCTGTTTGAATTTTACTCATGAGCAATCATGTGTCAAGGACAGCCAGTAGGAGCTGTCTGCCCTGGAAACAGACAACTGTTTACCATTTAGGACAACAAATGTGTTTTATCTAGGGGTAATATTTTTACCATGGACATTATTTAGAATTGCTAACTCCATGATTATAATAAAAATCAGACTGACTTAAAATATTATTGCTTTTATATTCTCTATAACAGTGTACACTTAGGTATTTGTAGCTTCTTCTACTGTTGGCTTTGACTATGCTACTTTGGGTGAGCCTCTATCTGTCACACTAATAATAGATTTTCCCAAAGAGCCATCTTCACAATCTTTTTTCAGAAACTGTAGAGTTCAACTTGAATGTCTTTTATTCAGTGTTATTGATTCTATATATGAATAACTGGTATATAATTTCTATCACTCAGAGATAGCTATAAAATGTAATTAACTAAATTTCTTTTGGCTGTTTTTATAACATTTATTCAATATAAAAGTATATATTTAGCCTTTAATGCATCAATTTCAAAATATTGTACATAGATAGGAATTATTTTTCCTTGAAAACTTAAAAGAACTTTTCTGTAATGAACTGAGCATTTAAGAACTTAATTTTCCAACCAAGAATATAAACATTTCACCAATCGTTTTAAAATATTGACTAACTTTAAAAAAACATTTTTGTTTATTCCTTTTTTATATTCCTTACTGGATTTATCTGTCTGCGTTCTCATGCTGCAAGATTATATTTTTCAGAATTTTATGTAGTTTTTAAGCTAATAGAATTTATTACTTATATTTACTGATATTATCTTGATTCCTACATTGCTATAAAAAAAACTTTCCTTAACTCTTATTTTTCCTTCTTAATATATTTTTATCTTCTGGCTAAGAAGCATTAAGAAATTAATTGTACAGTTACTAATATTACAATATTGGTAATATTTTCTTCATATTTTATATCATTTAGAAATTATTTTATGTTCTTCTGTGATACAATAGTCCTTGAGAGCTCTCAGTTTCTGATTTCAGTGTTATTTTTTATAGTTTTATTATTCTAGTTTTGTTGTGGCTGTAGAATAGGATCTGTTCAATTTTCTTTGGGGATAAAGGTCTTCTTCATAAGTCTTAGTTATGTCCTTTTTTTTCCCTTTGTTTTAATGTTACATGTTTGACTATAAAATTTTGTTAAGAAGAATGTTTTATTTAAAACGTATATTCTTTCCCAAAGACCGCTGACTAAAATGAAAACTAAATTTTTCAGTGAAGCTTTTTGTCTGCAAATGGAAAAGACTTCAGATAGAAAGTGAATTTTATGATAATTGAACAGGCTTCATATCACTTTTTATATATGTGTACCAAATATAGGAAAACCTTGTTATAAATCCAATCCCTGGTATTTAAGCAATATCATATGACCTTGGACAAGTCATTTTAAATTCTTACTTCTTACTGTTCTGGTCAGTCAAATTAGGACAATAATAAAACCTACTTCATTGAATCTAGTGAGAATCCAATGATTCAAGTACCATTAAAAAATGTATTTTATTGTTGGGATAATGTATAGTTACATTTATCAGGTAGTGGGTACATTACTTCTTGAACATTAATACCCCTTCTCATGCTTTTGTCCCCCTTTCCCTCCCAAGCCCCCTCCCAATCATCTTGCTTCCCTTCCCTTCCATATTTCAAATAAATGGATAAATGTATATTTAATATACCAAGTAACAAAGTCAGATACAGTAACTGCATGAGATTAACCATAAAGGGAAATAGGGAGAAAAGAAATATCTTCACATAGCACATTAAGAACAACAATCACAAAAAAAAACCTCTTGTTTCCATATCTTAGAGTTCATTTAGTTTAGTTTCATCCTCTATGACCATATGTACATAGCTATTGAGCTATTGTGATCCTCTGCTAGGAGAATTCTAGATGTGTACTAATCATTACAAATGAGGGAAACCATGGAGTCTGTGTTCCTTTGGGCCAACTACTCTTTCTATCAATAACATCACTGCACAAATGTTGCTTCTCTCTGTCCTCATTACTTCTTGGAAGGAATTCTTTCTTGACATATTTGTGAGATTCTGGTGAGTCTCTGTTCATTCTTGAGAACATTTTTCATTTTGTTTTGTGGCTCTCACCTCTACTGTCTCTTTAGAGCTTCCCAGCTTCTGACAGAAGGAAGGGCTACCACTCTTATAGTAGTTACAAGCTGAAATTAAATTTTGCAGTTCTCTAAAATGGATTTTTCCACACTTCCTGAGCAAAAGTAAGGGAAGAACAGTCAAAGTCTTCCTCTACTCTTTGGCCAGTTCACAACTCAGTTATGAACTCAACAGGTGACTCCAGGATATATTTCCAATATATTATATTAGATTAGATAAAAATAAACGTCATTTATTTGCTGTCACAATTTCTCAATTTGGAAATTTACACAAAACATTGAATTATTGTGAAAGCTTCTGATTAACTTACATTTTGACTTTATTGGCATTAAAAAAGTAAATAACAACAAAGCCATTATGAACTATCTTAATTGACTACTTGGAAAGTACTGTATGTGTTACAGCCCAAACATTAGCATGTCTTAAATACTTAGTAATACTTCCAAATTTATTTCTTCTTGTTTTACTTTTACTTGGGGCTTCATGATGTTTTTATTTTTTTTTCTAGGCAGCCTTGGTCACATCTGGCACTCTACCATTTAAGCCATGTCTCTAGTTACACTACTTCTTGATTTATTTATTTTAGTTTGCAAAAGAAGCAAATCTAATCTATGATGTTTAGAAGAATCCAATAATAATATTATTTATTTTTGCTTAGACATATGCAGGAAATCAATATTACATTACTATTTTGCCAACATACTTACAGTACAATTCCCTTTGAAAGCCCAAATCATTTTCTATATGAAGAAAGTATCCATCTGTCCATTAACAAGCTCATTGCTTGTTGCTCATTGCTATTCATGCTATTCATTGCAGAAAAGTTCTGTTAATAACATCACTATGTAAACTTGCCACTGAGCATAAAATGTCAATATATAATGGCAGTATTTTATCACAGTGTAAGCTAAATCTGAACAGAAAGTATATAGGAGCTGTTGAATTAATCTTAGTGAGATTACAGAAAAATATGAATAAAATAGATGAGGTAGTAAAAAGAAAACAGATGATTGGAGATATAGTAACTTAAACTCAGTTATCTATCTGGTCAACTGTCATAAGTTATTCTGATGTAGTTTGAATTGCCAGTTAGCATATGATACATAATAATCATCCTTTCATTAATTCTGTGGGTGTAAAATTGTCAGATTGTCAAATATGAAAGCCATAGGAAGAATGTTGTGATTATTTTTACAGAGCAAGAGAGATTTTATGAGAGAAGTTGAAACTGAGATTGTTTTCTTAATTTCTTAATCTATTGTGAGTAATAAAATATATTCTGAGCACTGTTGTTTACATATAAATGCATAGAGAGAGAAAGAGATTTGTTTCCCATTATTTTCCAAAAGTGTTTATCAGATTTAAGAATTTTTTGGTGGAGTTGTCAAAGTCCTTTACAAACAGTGTCATATCATCTGCTAATAAGAATAGCTTTAAATTTTCCATTTCTATTTTTATACATTTTATACATTTTGGTTTTTTCTCCTACCTTATTTTTCTAGCTAAGAATTAAAACATTATTTTGAATATGACTTAAGAGATAGACATATTTATCTCATTCCTATTGTTCTCTATTCACCATAATGTTGGCTATATGTTTATTGTATATACCTGTTTTTATTTTGTTTTGTTTTTGGTTTTTGGTTCCAGTACTGGGGCTTCAACTCAGGGCCTAGGCACTGTCCCTGAGATCTTTTCCTCAAGGCTAGAACTCTACCACTTGAGCCACAGCACCACTTCCAATTTTCTGGTATTTAACTGAAGATAAGAGTCTCGTGGACTTACCTGCCCTGGTTTGTCTCAATCAGTGATCCTCAGATTTCAGTCTCGTGAGTACCTAGGATTACAGGTATGAGCACCAGGATCCAGTTTTCAAATTTCTTTTGTAGCTCTAAAGTTTACTAATTCTGAATTCCCTCCACTCCCTAAACTATCTCTTCTGCCTTTCTAATCCATCTTTTTTTTTTAATATACTTGAGACTGTTTCAGATGCACAAATAGGTAAGAATGTGATAAGAGTCTCTAATTATCAGAATTCCATAAAATGTTAAAAAAAAAACCCATGAGACAGAAAAACACTATTTTTAGAAAAATATTTGTAACTTACATCACTTACAAAATATAAATGCTTCCTGTTACACAAGAAAAGAAATACAAATGGATCTTATCAAAAGTATGGATGAAACTACTTTCATTTACTACTTTCTATATACTACCTTGAGAAATATCCAAAACTTGAGATAATATGTTCATTTGGAAAGGCTACAGGAAAATTCACTCTTAATATGTTACTGGTAAAAATCCAAAGAGATACATAACATGGAATGAAATTTAGTAATATTTACAAAATTTGTGTTTGTATTCAACTTAGATCTCTGAAAAGGTTATTATGAGGAATTTGTTTCAAAATTGTAGTGTTTACATATATACTCCCATACGGTTTTATAAAATTTTATAAACAGATAAGATATATATACAACACATACACATGGGATTTTGTAAAACCAGAAACCTTAAAATCAATGTCTGTCAATAGATGAATGATTGAATCAACTCTATCCATATATGCAATATCATGGATTAAAAAAGAATTAGGTCTGTTTGTACGTTTCTATAGAATATTAATACAATTATATTAAGTAAAAACTAAAGTAGATAAAATACGTTGGAATTTAAGTACTTACATAACAAAGGAAGAGATAAATATGGGTAAAGACAGATAGATGAAAGAAAGATAATAAAAGGCTAAAAGGAGCATATATATTTACATATATATATACATATATACATATATAGGGATTTATTAACACAGTCATAAACAAAAGTGAGAAGGGGAAAAATTACATTTCTGGAAATATTCTTTATATTTGCCTTGCTGAAACAGTCTTAGGTAAACTCAGTCTAAATCTATTTATACATGTTTTAATGCCTTGACAATGAAAACTATATCCATTGAACTACAACATTCAGCTCAATCAATTCTCTTTATGTGGGAACATAAACAGAATAGCCATTGAAAGGTATATTTATATAAAGATTATCTATAATGATTTGAGGACGAACACTTCACGCTTGTTCATAGAATTTGAATATGGTTTTATGTCACTAGGAAATGGCACATAAGCATTAGGAAAGAAACAAAATCTTAAGGACTTTTAGAATGATATATGTACAACTACATATCCTCCTTTATTAGGTATTTGCAGATTTCTACAAAATGCAAATATACTTACACTAAGTCAAGCTTTATCAGAAAAGAATATTAAAGAATTCCAAGATTATTAATAAACAATACATTTATACTATATACTTATATAGTTGTTACTGAGCATAAAATTGGCTCTTGACTCATAAAAGCAAAAGCAAATTAAGATGTATAACTCATCCTTTCAGATTTTTCAGAGAAAAATCATTCAATGAGGGCTACAATGTATATCCTGGTGCTATTTTCAGGAAGAAATACATTTAAAAATTAGAAAATAAACAGTGAGTTTATTAGTTAGAAATGCTCTAGTTAATTGGGCACTAATTTCCAAAACAAAATACTTTGGAAAAGCAAGTAGTGACTTTAGTATTTAGGATCCTTAGAAATAATAGGAAATCAATAAAGTAAGGCTTAAAAAATAAGGCTAACCCTGGAACCAAAAGAGAAAGACCATTTCTATAAGCCTAGTAAGCATGGCTTTTCATGTCTCTGTCTACATTTGGATTCTTTTCAACCTAGAAATAATGGAATAGTGTTACTTCCATGTAATGCTAAATAATCCTGTCTGAATAGAACCTGCTAATTGGACCAATAAAAAATCAATCTAGGACTAAATTGCATATTGTTTTCCATTACTTTCTTCTAAAATAAAAACCTACAATGCCTATGTCCTAAGAAGCTTTGCTCAACAAGCTTGAAAATTAATCACAAAGATCTGATGGCTGCCAATTGAATGTAAAATTTTCTCTCAAACAAGTTAACCTATTTGTCCCCTTTTGGAGGAGACAGAAATTCTTATGAACAAATTCAGTTGTTATAAAAAAATACCTTTCTGAATATATACTTAAAATACTTGACAAAGATTATGAATTTGCACACAAAGAAGAAGACAGCAGATTTTTTTGTCTTGGATTATTTTCTAAGGATTTTTTTTTACTATAATGATTCCATAGTCATAGAATTAGCTCTGCAATATTTTTCAGGAGAATTATGGCCAAATAGGCTCAAAGTAAAACCAATCATATTATGATCTCCTGATATACTTACCATCTTGGTGATCAAGTAAACTTTCCAAATATGAAGAGTTATGTCATGTCATCCACACAGCATTAGGGAAGTCACAATCCATGTTTCACTTCCTTATAATTACATGGAGGACTTCTCAATAACAGTTAGATATGCCAATCATTTTCTTTAATTCCACATTTTTATCAGATTGTTAAATTTCCATCACTTACAAGCATATAAATGAAAATTACTCCCAAAAGGAATAAAGTCATTCGGGGATAAATTTTTTAACGATTAAAGAGTTGGGGCCGGGTTTTGGCTTAGGGGCTGGGAGCTTGGCCTAGTGGTAGTGTGCTTGTCTAGCATGCACAAAGACCTTGGTTCGATTCCTCAGTACTACATACATAGAGAAGCCCTAAGTAGTACTGTGGCTCAAGTGGCAGAGTGCTAGCCTTGAGGAAAAAGCCCAAGGACAATGCTCAGGCCCTGAGTTCAAGCCCCAGGACTGGTAAAAAAAAAAAAAAGTTAATATCTCGGCAGGAAGTCTGTAAGCCCCTCTCTTATCTCCAAACAAAGCACTAAAACAGCCAGAAGTGGAGCTGTGGTTTAAAGTAGTAGTGCACTACTAGTAGAGTAGTAGAGCAAAAATGCTCAAGGACAGTGCCCATGCAGTAGTGAGTTCAAACCAACAAAAATTAGATAGATAAAGTTGGGCATGCATTCAACAAATCAGTTTATAAGGACAATGCATCTTGATGATGTCACCCCTTTCATCAATCTCCTCAATCCCTCTGAACCCATCCCTGCCCTTTATTTTCCTCATAAGTCAGGTATTGAATATTAGGACTACATTCTCTTCCCAGTTCTTCTTAACCATACCTGTTTCTGGGTTAAAGGTTGACATTTCTTTAGTTGAAGACAAAATTGGTAATTCAGTATGGTAATCTACTAGAGTTTAATGATTATTCTTTATAATGACTAAATGACATTAAAATTTCAATACACTAAGGAAAAGTTTTCAGAGCATGATATATGTATAAATTTGTGTGGATGACAGGAGCATAAATAAGAATTTCTATGCTTCTACTTAGCTAACCAGCGTTGAATAAACTGTATTGGTAAACAACTGCAAAAAAGAATTGGCATGGTGGCTCACTCCTATAATCCTAGCTATGCAGGAGGCTGAGATCTGAGGATCAAGGTTCATAGCCAACCTGGGCAGAAAAGGCTCTTATCTCCAATTAACCCCTAGAAAACAGGAATAGTGGTTGGCTCAAAGGTAGGGTGATAGCCTTGAGCTGAAGAGCTCAGGGACAGTGCCCAGGCTGAGTTCAAGCCCCATGACCCACCAAAAAAAAATTAGATAGATAGATAGATAGATAGATAGATAGATAGATAGATAGATAGATAGATAGATGATAAAGAAGTAAGGAGTAGAACTGGCATCATGGTTCATGCCTGTAATCCCAGAGATCAGGAAGATTATAGTTTAAATAGTTAAACAAATTGAGTGAACTAGCTGTCTGTGATTGCCCACGTCTATAATCTCAGCAACACAGGAAGATCCTAGGCAAATCCCAAGGCCTATTATTTTCATAAACTGCTTTGTTACATGGCAACTCCTTTGTACAACTACTTAAAGATAACAATAAAAATGTGTGTGTTTTAGTGAACAAAAACAAAAATATCCATCTAAAGCAAAGATGTGGGGGAATGACTCCAGAACAAACACAAATTTAAATCTGAGTTCTGCAAAAAAAATAATATTTTTCTTTGTCAGTCATGGGGTTGGAACTCAGGGCCTATGTACTGTCAGTGGGCGTTTTCACTCAAGGCCAGTGTTCTACCTCTTTGAGCGGTAGCTCCATTTCTAGTTTTCTAGTGGCTAATTGGAGATAGGCATCTCAAGGGGTTACCTGCATAGGCTAGCTTCAAACCGAGATCCTCAGATCTCAGCCTCCTGAGTAGCTAGGATGATAGGTGTAAACCACCAACACCAGGCTAAAAATATCTTTTTGAAAGAGGATAATAGACAGTGGGTAAGAAGTTGAAAATATCTGCCTGAGTTATTCTTAGAAAATTACTCTATGGTATTAAAAAGAGAATAACTGTATATTCTACAAAAGAAAGTTGTATCTATATGTCCTCACAGCTTACAATACATTAAAATAATATTTATTCACTCAAGAAAATCATTATTTTATACAAATTCTGACCCAGCACTAGATATTAAGGACACAAATGTGACACAGAGGACCAAGTTATCATCAAGAAACTTACAGTTTTGCAGCTGAGAGATATTTCAACACAAACACATACATACATACATACATACATAGTCAAAGAAGATACTGTACAGTCAGTAGTCCATAGCAACCACTGAAAAGTTGGACGAATTATAACTGAGGAGATTGAGCACAGATGTGACAGGAGAGACTCTCTCTTTCTATTAAGTAGAGGGCCGGGAATTTGGCCTAGTGGTAGAGTGCTTGCCTCGCATGCACGAAAGCCCAGGTTTGATTCCTTGGTACCACATACATAGAAAAGAGTTAGAAGTGGTGCTGAGGCTCAAGTGGTAAAGCTCTAGCCTTGCGAAACTCCAAGGACAGTGCTTAGACCCTGAACTCAAGCACAGGACTGGAAAAAAAATTAAGTAGAAAGGCAGCACTTGTACATTATAGTCAGTCATCAGTAATTCTCTTTGTTGCTTGGAGTGGAAGCCCCAGCAAATCTTAGCTTGAATTCTCTTGAGAGTTTAAATACAAATCAAAGCATTATCACACCAAAGCAGTAGTACCTATTGCATTAGCATGTGGTGGAGAAATTCCATGACTGCTTTCCTAGGGGTAAAGTCTGTAATTCCAGTTCATCTCTCCTAGATATATTGCTAAATCTATCACTACCCCTGGTTTAAAGGACTGGAGTATCTCTCTGGAATACCTTGCAGTATTTCTATTACCCAACATTTCTATTTTCTTAGTCTCATGGTGCTTCAGTGACTGAGTCTGAATGACAGCTTCAAGTTTTTATGAAAACTTTTGTGCAATATAGATAATATTGCTGATAGATGAATCCCTGTCTCTTCACAGCCACATACTTCATGTGTGGACTACCATCATAGTATTCAAGCACTATTGTCAAATTATATGCCTTTATCATCCTTCTTACTGGGACACTGTCTATTCATCTACCTAGTTCCCCTTCCCCTGTTTGTGTCTTGAATTATTTAGGACCCTGATAAAAAACAGGCTCAGTCCTTGAGGTTTCCGATAAAAAGGGCTTACTTACTGAGAAAGAAAGAACAGTATTAAAAGAATTCAAGGGAGGTTGAAGTCTGTAGTGGAAAGGCAGTAGTGGAAAGGTAGTGAAGGCAGTAGTGGAAAGCCATGGGCACACCCAAGGCTGAAGGGAAAAGGAAAAACAATGGCATATCCAGATGTCTGAGAGACCTGGAAGTCAGAGGAGAACCAAGGTAAGAGCTATGTATGTGGAAGTACCAGACACCAAAGAATAGAAAATGGGAAGGGAGAGCTGGTAGTGTAGCCTAATGGTAGAGTACTCACGTAGCATGTCTGAAGACCCAGGTTAAAGCACAGGAGACCCTGTGCTTTTGGGCTCCTCCTCTCAGAATATCCTCCTTGACATATTTTTTATTATCATTATTAGTTCCACAAAAGAGTAAAATCAACGTTGCCTGTACTTTCTGTGTTAATCATATTGTTTTCTCACCTTCCAATTACCATATGGTAAATCAACTTTTGTTTTGGGTTATGATCAGATCTGATGGAGCTTTTGCACTGTGATGGCAAGAAGAATCCATAACATTTTTTTGTATTTTTATTGTAATGAATAGAAGGGTTACAGTTATATTCACCAGATAGAGGGTATGTTACTTCACACAAACCCCTTCTCATGTTTTTGTCCCCATTTCTCTCCCCCCCACACCTTCCCCTCATCTCATTTCACCTCTTCCCTTTCATATTTCAAATAAACCAATAAACGGATATATAATATACCAGGTAACAAGGTAAGATACTGTAACAATATGAGAATAACAACAAAAGAGATGAAAAATAACATAGTACATTAAGAACAACAATCTCACATTATATGCCTCTTGTTTCCATATCCTGGAATATATATATATATATATATATATATATACACACACACACATAAGATAAAGTAATGGCATTCACTGGGAAGTGGATGAAGCAAGAGCAAATCATGTTGAGTGAGATAAGTCAAGACCAAAGGAACAAAAGGAAAATGGGATCCTTAATATGTGCATATTAGATCCAAACAGTACAAGAGCGATGACTCAATATTTGGGTACCTAAGGTTATGGACATGGTCTTGGAGATATAAACATAACTACATAGACATAAAATTTTATAATGGGCTATATACTCTATAGACATAATGTTTTATTACATAGATTAATGTGTATCAATGACATACAAAGACTCAGCTTAATTTTAAATATGTTCTAAAAATCTATATGCCAGTGATTGTATATAGAGATTCCCTTCTTGAATACTTGTTTGTTAAACATGACATTTGAAATATGATGTAAAAATCAATGTTAATAAAACCAAAAAAAACTTTTCTGCATTACATTATGTACTTATCTCTATATACATTTTAGACACTTTCCTTTCTCTTTTAAGCATATTTATTTTTCTCGTATGTTTAAGAAGAGTTTATGGTTGAACTCTAGAATGGAGAATCCTATACACCACAGACCAATTGACTGAATGATTCTTCTTCTTATCTACTTAGCCATGGGCAAAATTAGCATCACATAGACAAGTGGTGCTTTCTATGTTTTTGTACTATAGTTGGGCTACAGATGGTGGACAGATGGGTATCAACACTATATCTAATGGCACAGAGCTTCTCAACTTCCACACAGAGATGCTACCCGAGCAGTAAAGCAGAAATTATGTATTTATATAAGACAATATGAGCCTCTGAGAAAGGAAACTATTAACAGACTTTAGACATGCTCAGAGAAGCTGACATAGGAACTAAAGTTAGAATGCAAGGAGAAGCTAGCATGTAAAGATCTTGAGGGAAAAGTCTTCCAGGCTGAAAGAGAAGATATGCAAAGCTCAACTCAGGTAGGGAGAGATGGTTTCTTATTCAAGGATAGTTGATACCTTGTCAGCAAGTGGATTGGTAAGCAAGGCTTGAGCTATGGAGGTGTATATCTGGTTGGTTTAAATGTCAGGACCTAACTGGAAGCCACTGGAAGGTTTTAGGGGGCCTGGGTGATGATTGGGAAGACAGCAAAAAGGGCAGAGTTTAAAATACAATTGACGAATACTGCTTCTAGCACAACATATTCATTTACTTCATCTTACATGATTGCTTTTGCCCAACTGCATTTTGTTCTTCAATATTAAATCAGTGTCTTCAGCATTTCAGAATGCTAGGGTTTAATCTAGATGTTCTTCCATCATTGTCTGCCTGTCAATCTTGATCTGCCTAAAATCTTTATATATCGCATCAACTTCATGGTAAATTATTTACATTGACTCCACAATTTTTCCCAATTTAATGTTTTGCATTCAGGCACAGAACATAAATGTTTAAGTAACTGAAAAATTGATTTTTTTCTGTGTTCAGGTTTCTTTTCCTTTTTCACTGCAGAGCTCCTTGTAGTTCTTATATTTGTGTGTTTCCCATCCCTGTTCTCACTCTAATCTCACCTATCTTCCATAAACCTTGCCTCAGAAACAGACAGTCTCTTCCCACAACTTAAGGTTTAAGACAGACTTATATCATAAGAGAATTATGATACCAAAGTGGATAATTAAATGGGCCTCAGACATTATTGGTCCTAAAGTCAGTAACTGCAGTCTGCCACAGAGAATCCCCCAAGGGAAGCTTCTCAAGATCTGTGGACCAGTCTGTGATGATGGTCATTTTCTATAATGAGTAAAATTAAAAGGCTATTCCAATGTCCTTTCCCAAACAGGGTCATGTTTCATATCGATAGTTTGTAGCTTCTACCATTAACAGCTAGCAACTTTTCCATGCAGACATTTTGTTAATATTTTGTGAAATCCTTCTTTGGGTAACATGGCACATAAAGTTTTTTTTTAATGAGGCCACATTATATATGTTCTTGTACTACTAATTTTTAAGGCACAGTGATATATTATGATTTTTAATCCACCAAATACGTTCTCTTTTTTACATAGGAAGATATTTTATTTTATAATTCTGTTTTTAAACTATATTTTTACTGTCTTTAAGTGGTTGTACAAAAGAATTATCATTAAACAAATCAGTTTATAGATTGATGTTAGCCTTTATCATTCTCCTCCATCCTGCCAACCCAACTCCTCCCTTATTTATTTAAGAATTTATTAACATTGATTTTTACATCATATTTCAAATGACGTATTTAACAAACAAGTATTCAAGAAGGGAATCTCTATATACAATCACTGGCACTTAGATTTTAGAACATAATTAAACTTAGGCTGAGGGTTTATATTTCATATATACATACTGATCTATGTAATAAAACAGTATATCTGTAGAGTCATACATTTTTATGTCTATGTAGTTGCATTTATATTTTCAGTACCATGTCCATAGCATTGGTTATGTAAATATTGAGTACTATTTGGATCTAATAGCCACATATTAAGGATACCATGCACCTTTTGTTCCTTTGGTCTTGACTTGTCTCACTCAACATGATTTGCTCTAGATTCATCCACTTCCCTGCAAATGCCATTATTTTATCTTGTCTGTTGGCAATTTAGAATTCCTGTGTGTGTGTGTGTGTGTGTGTGTGTGTGTGTGTGTGTGTGTGTATCTCACATTTTTGTATCCATTCATCTTCAATAGGGCATCTGGGTTGTTTCCATTGCCTGGCTATTGTGAATAGTGTAGAGATAAACATAGCTGAGCAGGTGTCCTTACTGTGTCTTGGGTTATGATGTTCAAGATAGATGCCCGGGAGTGGTATGGAAGGATTGTAGGGAAGATCAATTTTCAGTTCTTTAAGAAACCCCCACACTGCTTTCGAGAGTGGCTGAACTAGCTTACAATCCCACCAGCAGAGCAGTAGGGTTCCTTTTTCTCCACAACCCCACCAGCATCTGTCATTGTCTGAGTTCAAAATCTTGGCCATTCTTGTAGGGGTAGGGTGGTATCTTAGGGTTGTTTTTATTTGCATTTCCTTTATGACCGTGGATGATAAACATTTTCTCATATGCTTTTCTGCCATTTTAACCTCTTCTTTTGATAAGTCTCTCTTTAGTTCCCTTGCCCATTTAGTGAATGGTTTCTTGGGTTGGGTGGGGGAGTTAATCTACCAATACATTCTTAAAGCATGATGTTAAATAATAACAATAACAACAATAACAATAAGCTTTTGGCCCCTTTTCTAAGTACTTCACATTTATTTATTCATTTAATTTTCTCAATTTGTGATGTGGACATTATTGCTGCAACCAGAGCTGCATAGCTAAGTTCTTCTTGTAATAATAACTAACATTTACAAAGGACTTACAGTGAGCAAGTGACTGTGATGATTGGTGAATATGTTATTTAATTTTTTCTAGATAATTTCATGACTTTTTCTCATTTATTAAATGCGAAAGCCCTGTATCGATATAAAATAATGTGCTCAGGCTAGTAAGTGAGAGAATTCCAACCCAGATAAAACCATGAGTTTAAAAAATTATTTCAGAAAATATTATATATATACATATATATGTATATATCACATTTTTTGTATCCATTCATCTGTAGTAGGACATCTGGGTTATTTCCATTGGTTGGCTATTGTGAATAGTACAGAGATGAACATGGCTGAGCAGGTGCCCTTATCATATCCTGGGTTATGATGTTCAGGATAGATGCCCAGGAGTGTTATGGCAGGATTGTAGGGAAGGGCCATTTTCAGTTCTTTAAGAAACTGCCTTCCCGAGTGGCTGTACTAGTTTACAATACCACCAGCAGTGCAGTAGGATTCCTCTTTCACCACAACCCTACCAGCATTTGCTGTTGTCTGAGTTCAGAATATTGGCCTTTCTAATTGGGTAAGGTGATATCTTAGGGTTTCTTTTATTTGCATTTCCTTTATTACCATAGATGATGGTCATTTTCTCAGGTGTTTTTCTGCCATTTTAACCTCTTCTTTTGATAAGTCTCTCTTTAGTTCCCTTGCCCATTTAGTGAATGGTTTGTTGGGTTTGGGGGGAATTAGTTTCTTTAATTCCCTGTAGATACTGTCTGATGTATTATTTGTAAATATCTTTTCCTAGTTGGTTGGGTGTCTTTCTACTTTAGTAGCTATGCTTTTATCTGTGCAGAAACTTTTTATTTTTGTTCAGTCTCTCTCCAAAGTGTTGTGACCCTGGGACTCTGTTCAGGAAGTTTTTGCCTGTGCCTATGAGTTCTAGCGTCTCTCCTACTCTATCATGTAACAGTTTCAGGGTTTCAGGTCTATATTGAGGTCTTTGATCCATTTTGAGTTAATGCTTGTGCCTGGTGATAGGCTGGCATCAATTTCTAGTTTTCTGCAGTTATTTTCTGTGATATTAAATATAGAATTAGAAAAGAAAAATGATCTAATGTAATAGAATAAGCAATAGGAAGTAGAATAAATGATCAGTTACTGGAGGAGCATATTGAGAAATTCTCCCTAACAGTATAAAAGGACAAAAAGAAAACATGAAGAGACATGGGGGATAAAAAGAGAATTGCTAAATATAGAAAATAGGTATACCAATAAAGAGAAAAAGATTAGATAGACTAATAAGTATTTTAAGAAATTCACAGATTCAAGGAAATAGACCCTCAGAGAGAAAGTGCTTAAGAATTGGAAAAGTCCAACATTCTGATACAATAGTAGAATATTTAAAAATATCAAAAAGAGAATTGGGGCTGGTGAGACATGCCTATACTCCTAGCACTTGGAAGGCTAAGGAAGGATGATTATAAATTTTCACATACTCTGGCTTTTCATACCAAGACTCTGAAACAATAAAAGAAAAATAAATAAAGGGAAATCTAAATTCCAAACAGAAAGAATATATTGTCTGAAAGAATAAAAATCTTGCTCACATTACAGATTATGAGTAATTTCAACACTTTAGATTTAAAGTCAAATGCTATGAAATTGGAACTTTATATACAACAAAACTATGATTGAAATATAATCATTCTAGCAAACATCTTTAAAGTTTCTTACACAAGAGCAGTGATCAAAAACCAAAAACACAGGGATACTTTATCAATGAGAGTTTTATTTATTTAACCTTAGTGGATGTGCTTTCCATGGTAAAATCCAAAATAATTTCTTGAAACACAGAAAATTTAATTAAATGCAATTTTTCTGAAGTTATAGAATAAAAACTATATACATATACACATATTTTATATAACCATTATTGTGAACATAATCATTTATATAATAATATATCTGATCATATATGTAGGTACATGTGTACATTGTATCTACCATACACGCATACACACACACACACACACACACACACACACACACTCACACACCTAATCAAGAAACCATTAGAAAATAGAAAATGCTCAGCCAAGTAATTGAACACAAGGTCAACTAAAGAAAATCAATAAAAATTTATATATGCCAGAAATTAACTACAGAATCAGTTTTAAAGTGCATGATTCATAACAACAAACACTACATGCCTCAAATGATGCCATAAAATGCACAAAAATCTGAGAAATTAAATTAGTGTATGATAAATCACATCGGGGCATGCCTTGTGATGTAACAATCTCATGACTAGGGGACTTATCTTTAGCGTATCATAATTTGTAGTAAGCTCTTGAAGCACATCTCATATTATATTTATTACAACAAACCTTGTGTTGACAGGAAGATGGAGTCAACTAAAGTGTATTTTGTTGTAGTTAAGGTGGCACTTATAGAATATAAAACAGCACAACTTGAAACCTATGAAGGAACACACTGGAAAGATCTTAAAAGCAGAAGACTGAGTCATATGAGCTAACTTAAATTTCACATGCACAATGGCACATTTTCTTAACACACAAACAGAAAGTTATGCACTGTCATGTAACAATGATTGTTATATTCCAAGGTGAATAGGAAATGAGTATAAAAGATGAAGATGAAAGAAAATAAACAAAGATGTAACTAAAATATGACCAAGAAAGGAGCATAGTGTGGACAAGTGGAGATAATATATCATGAATTCAAGATTTCACCAGTCTGACCCATGGTACTTGATATCCAGAAAAATAAGAGTAACCTCATTCTGTCTCCTTAAATAATTGTATTTGGCACTTATTGTACAGCAGCAGCAAAGGAGGAAGTGAAATGGTTAAGGCTGCTTCTGCACTGTGAACAGATCTGCAAGATAAATGAGGTGAGGAGACAGCACTATTGGTTCTGTGCTCCGTCCATCTTTCTCACAGCACACCAAACAAGACAGCAACACATTGATTTACAGTAAAAGGGCCTATCTTTGCAACCAGAAGGGTTAGAAACTTTATTTTTTTCCCAATGAGAGCAAATCACTCTTTTAAGAAAGTCATTGAACATCGAAAGAGAGGCTTTGAAAAACAAGTTGATAAAATGGGCAGTTTCTTCATGTGTCTCCTCAAAGAGCATCATAAGTGTGAGCTTTATAAGGCTATTTTTCTTGCCTTACCTGGTTCAAGTGCATTTTGGGAACGCTAGCCTTTGCTCAGTCTTTAAATAGGGGGAGCTGACCATAGTCTGTGTTCCAAGACTGAGGGTCCTCAAGCATAATGAATAATACATTACATCATTACTATGGCCTAGAAAAGGCAGGAGGGTGGAGTCTTCCCAAACAGAGATGAATGTAGGACTTTGGAATAAATCCCAGAGGTAACTAGAATTTAGGGAAATATAGGCTATTATTTTCTGCAAATTATTCCTATTGCTAACAAATTGCCAACTTAGAATTCATACAGCACAATAACTACTTTGATACTTGAACTCTAAAAGGAAGCAGCCTGTCTATGCAGGATTTCCTCAACTGCTTTCAGACGGTATGTTTTGCCCAGCTTTCTGAGTTTTATTTCATTCCTACAGTCTATCTGAAGAAAAAAGTTATTTGCTTTTAGCTTCTCTAGCAAAAACCCAGTTTTGTTGTTGTTTTGTTTTGTTTTAGCTCAGGTAGAAGGAAAGCATGATAGATTTTGGCTTAAGTTCCCAAAGTTATTTCATTGTAAACCTGAAATCAATATTAAGCTTACCGATAAAGGCATTGTATTTATTCTTTTAGGGAAAAAAAACTGAATATTTTTCTATTTATCTAAGAACCTGCTAGGAATGGAAAGCTTAACTCTGAGGAATACAAAATGTGCCTGTAACATAGTCCCCAGGGCATAGTTTCAGTGTGCTATGGATAAAAAAACATGAAACCATTTGACTTATTCTTTCTCTTACATTCATTGAGGCTATGAGCTGGACTCCTGTCTTCAAGGAATTTCAATATCAAAAGTCACAGAGGAAGACATAGATATACTACAAATATAATGAAACACACAGGAAGAAAAATAACCAAGTAGAGAGCTAGAGAAAGTAACATGGGCCGAATGGGAAAGGAAGAAATTTGTTTCTGATAAAGAAATAATCCATAAAGAAAGTGACATGTGAGTGACATTTGATTATGTACCGCGTTATAGCTGACCTTGACAGATACAGACTGCAGTCATTCCTGATAGCAACACCCATGTGTCAGAGTAAGATATGTGTGTATATCTATGGACTAATGAATGTTCTTTTGCTGAAAGTGTGAGGCAGGTATTTCCTGGGTGAGGAGATTCTGAGGCATGAGACCTGATTGTACAGAAGGAAAGCTTAACTTTGATGCAAAGGAGCCTGGATTTACTCGGTAGATTGTTCAGGCTTCCAAATCTCACTGACCAAATAACCACATAAGATGATTACTTTCACAGGAGTAGGAGTAGTGCGGTAATTCCAGCTGTTTGCAGAAGTATAAAACATGTGAAGGATGAAGTTTAAGAAAGAGAATGATCCATGCCAACCAGTTAGACATTTCCCAAAATTCTAGCGATGAGTTTAGGGAATAGAAAGAAGATTGGCCTGTGAGAGCTATCATGGGTACATCATTTTTATAGTGCTAAGCTATTTGGTTATTTATTTGTATTAGCTATTCTATTTATAATAATTATTTGGTTACTGATTTGGTTTGTAATAATAAGAAATTTACAGATAAACAGGTAAAGAAATGAATAGGTAAATAGATACTGAATAAAAATGAAGAAGTATTACTGAACATTTTAGATTCAAAGTTAATTTTGACAATATTATTAAAGTGGTCCTTCTTATGGAAGATGAAGAGAATGAAGTCTAGAAAGGCTGATTGCTTTTGTGGAAAACTGTTACAAACTTGATGGAATACTTAAATTGGAAAAAATTAAATAATTCAAATTGTCAATTTTAAGTACTTATAATCCCTACCTCTAAGTACCAGTACACCAAAACCAGTAAGTTATAAACTCAAGAACAATACTACAAGCAAGAAAATGTATACTTTTTTCATATGTTTTATTGTAATTAATAAAAGGGTTACATTATATTCACCAGATAGAAGGTGCATTACTTCACGTACATTGGTACCCTTTCTCATGTCTTGGTCCCCATTGCCCTCCCCCACCCCCACCCCTAATCTTGTTTTCGCCCCTTCCCTATCCGACTTCAAATAATCAAATACTCATATATACAATATATCAGATAACCAGGTGAAATACTGTAACAATATGAGATAACCAAGGACAGCAAAAGATATGAGAGATAACATAGTACATTAAGGACAACAATCACTCATTATATGGCTTTTGTTTCTATATCCTGGAGGTCCTCTCATTTAGCGTCATTCTATATGGCCTTATGTATATAGGTTTTGTTTTACTGTAAATCTCTGCTAGGAGAGCCCAAGGTTTCTACTGATTATGACAAATGAGGGAAACCATTGAGCCTATGTTTCTTTGAGTCTGGCTTACTTCACTTAATATGATTTTTTCTAAGTCTTTCCACTTTGAAAATGTATATGTTTTTGCACACTATCATTCACCTGCACAACTGACATGATTCACTTGATTGGGAAGTACTAGAAGAACAAAAGCAGCAGCAGTCACACATTTGACCCCGGGTAAGAGAAACCATAGACTACCAGTAAGCAGGAAAGTCCATGAGACTTACCTCTACTTAACCGCCCAAAATGCCAGAATGGTAGAGTGCTAATCTTGAGTACAAAAACTCTGGGACAACTACCAGGCTCTGAGTTCAAGTGCTACAACCAAAAAAAAAGTTGGAAAAATAAGACTGACAGGATTCTATAATAGCAATCACACACACACACACGAGCAGGCCCACAGACTATATACAATAGAGTCTGGTTTACAATGCCAATCATCTCATCAGATGGAAAGTTGACATTCTCTAAAATAAAGTAAAGGTGGAACATAAAAGATGAATGAGAAAAAAAGCTACAAAAATGAACTTTCAGGAGGTGGTTGTAGAAGGGAGGTTTTAAACTGGAATGGATCTTTTTTTTTTTTTTTTGCCAGTCCTGGTGCTTGAACTTGGGGACTGGGCACTGTCCTTAGGCTTTCTCAAGGCTACCGTTCTGCCACTTACCTTGAGCCACAGCACCACTTCCAGCTTTTTCTGCATATGTGGTATCAAGGAATTGAACCTAGGGCTTCTGCTTGCTAGGCAAGCACTCTATCACTCGGCCACACTCCCAGTCCTAGAAAGGACGTTAAATGCTCAGTCAGGGAAGGAGACACTTAATTAGGAAGTAAGAGCATGGGGTGAAAATATTAGAGAAAGAGAGAGCATTGAGCAAGAGGATATGGCCGATTGGTCCAAATGAAAGGGTTGACTGTGCAGTGGGCTACAAAGACTTCAGTAAAGGGCCCTAACCAGTCACTATTGTATCAACTGATATTTCTTAAACCTCAAAAACCAGGTGCTACCTGAATTGATATTCTTAGAAGGACAATAACATATTATGTGAGCATTAAAAACACTTTATCTAAACATCTCTGCCCTCTGCTTTCCTATCAGAAGGATCAAATAAGATGCAGTCTTCTTATTCAGCTGACTTATGAACATGTTAAAAAAATTAAATTAACGCTTTCAAGTAAGGGTTTCTCTACTGACCAAAATTATGATCTTGAGACCCGTCCTAGTTAGCAAAACTTCCCAAGTGCGTAATTAATGGACAGTGAATGTATTTGCCATGGAATATTTCCTGTGCCATAAGCTTCTCTCTGGCAGTAAGTTTTCTACAAATGTATCAATTAGTGACCTGAAGCCACTAAATGGATTTCTTTCCAGCTTTCCAAATGACCCTTTAATCTACAATTGCTATAATCAGTCACTATGCTTGCACATAGTACTTAGAGCCATCTTTGTACAATATTTGTAATTTGCTTGCATGTTAGCATTATGTGTCACAATTCAGAATTCCTAATTGCAAATTTCAGAAAGTATTCCTTGACCCTTTATTATAAGCAAAGCCCATAGATCAAGAGTGAAACACAACCCAACAAAATAATTGCTTGCAAAATAAATTTAGGCTTGGAGGATCAGATAAAAAGGCATTGATTGTTTTAGGTCTTAATATGAACATAAAAAATTAAACTTAAACATGATTATGTTATCAGGGAATAAGCAAGCTGTACAGTTAATTAGCATCTTGTTTCTAATGATTACTCAGTTAAGTATGAATATGTACATTTGTATTGCATTTTACACTGAAATTCCTAAATATCTACAGAACAACTAAGCCATGTATAGAAGTCTTGAATTGATAAAGAAGCCTAAGAAATAGCTAGTAAAGGATTTGTTATTGTTTTGTTCATGTCAAAGAGGCCAATCCTGAGACAGGGTATGGCTGATAAGAAATGACAAAACCAGCCAAGCATGCAAGGAGATTATTAGGCAGCAAATAATCACACTTATGTCTCTGGTTCTGGCTTTAATTATAGAATACTAATGATTATAAAGAAAAATAATAATCATAAAGGAAGAAAAGGAAGGGAAGAAGAAGGATGTCATTCATTACACTCATATTTTGCTGTTACTCGAGATGTTTGCCAGAGAGAAACAACATCATTTTCAACACGATCCTCTAAAACAAACACTGGACTTTTCCATTCTCATAGATACTATGATTTTCACTGTTGTGTACATGAGGAAAATTAGGTCCAAAAGATTAAGCAAAGTTCCTCAAATTGTGAGCATTTCTTTGAGTTTTCTTCTTGTGATTCTACATTCTTCATCATCTTGATACAGCCTGTGGCTTTGGGCTTTGAAAAGACTTTATGGGGAAAATGATTTAAATAAAACAACAGCAGGGCAGGGAGTTTGGCCTAGTGGTACAGTGCTTACCTAGCATGCACAAAGACCCGGGTTTGATTCCTTGGTACCACATATACATAGAAAAAGCCAGAAATGGTGCTGTTGCTCAAGTGGTATAGCCCTAGCCTTGAGAAAGTCCAAGGACTGTGCTCAGGCCCTGAGTTCAAGGCCCAGGACTGGCAAAAATAAAAATAAATAAATAAATAAATAAATAAACAACAGCAATATAGGAAGCACATTGCTTCTCTCTCTTCCCACTCCAAATTCAAGACACATCTTTATTATTGTACACTTCCTTCACTTGTAGGTAACATTTACATCTTAGAACAAATCATGTTGCAGAGCCTTCTTTTAAAGAAACATGAGAAAGTTTACCATAAATGTCACACATTCTCACATGTGAAAGGTGAAAAGTTGATTCTGTAAAATCAAGAAAAATATAAGGGGCTAGGAGTTTGGCCTAGTGGTAGAGTGCTTGCCTAGTATGCACAAAGACCTGGGTACAATTCCTCAGTATCACACACAAAAGCTAGAAGTTATGGTGTGGCTCAAGTGGTAGAGCTCTAGCCTTCATGAAGCCCAAGGACAGTGCCCAGGCCCTGAGCACAAGGCCCAGGACTGGCAAAACAAAAATTACTTTTAAAGTAGAGAATAGGGATCAGTGGGGCTATGAAAGGGAGAGAAGGGGAAGAATTGAAAGCAGTTGGATACCTAGAGAAGAAGAGTAAGGTTGAGTGTTTTACAGGACAGTAGGATCATAGTAGATTACAGTTTAGTGTACATTTTACAGAGAACTAGAGAAGAAGTAGATCCCTCCATTAACAAAGTGATACATGTCCAACAAAAGGCTACATACTTTTATTTGATTATTACACATTGTAAAATGTTTCAACAGTTTCAATAGACAGTTACAATGATCATGTCTCAAAATATGAATTCTAGTTCAGCTGTCAAATTCATTCAGATTATTATACTTAGTTCCTTCGTTTTTTTCCTAAATGAGATGACCAAAACTGAGAAATATGCTATGAAGCACTTCAAAAATACATAATATAGTGCTATGCCTTTCAAGAATTATATGTTGAATTTGAACAGTCTTAGATACTATGCATATAATCTAAGTTAAAATAACTATTCAAGCTGGTATCTTTGTACTCCCTTTCTAAATAATACTACTGGCTTATTTTCTTCAGACAGGATAGTTTCAGAGTTATAAGAATACCAATTCTGCATGCCCCATCTGTTGGACCTACTACTCAGACAAGAGAATAGTTCCCAAGTTATTTTTCAAGTCACAGCACATCACTAACAAGTTAATTTAATTAATTCATAAGATGGTTGGAAGAAATCTTTTATGGCATAAATCCTCAGTTACAGGAATAATAGTTTCATGTGAAGTACCATGAAGGTACTATTCTCAACAGAAATAGATGTAAAAATTACAGGCTGCTCTCTGGCCCACTGGTGCATGATGCCAGACAGCGTCCACATATCACTCTTGGAAGCTGCAGACTCCCTCCCCATCCTCCTCAACTTTGCCTTTCCCTACTTTGTTCTCTGCCAGTAACTGATTGATTGTTAAAGGTCCAGTGACTTTAATTAGATTCTCAATCTAGTATATTCTCTAGCGCCAAACTCTAGGGGAGTCATTAGGCATTTATTTATACTATTATTATTATTTCCATAAACAACTTAGGATTCCTAAGAGTTAAATTATTTGTATGTATGTTTCAGTATTCTAATTATATGCATAACACAGAGTTCCAGAAAGCACCATTTCTCTGGGACAAATTCCTGAATTAAATCAATTCAGTTGCTATATTCCCTGAAGACAGAATCACTGAGTTTATACCAAAAAAAAAAAAAAAAGGTGTTGCCACTTGTATGCCAAATATCCTGGGATACTAGGTTTCTGTTTTTTAAAAAAATACTATTACTTTATGAAATTTTGTAACTAAGGTGTGTTTTACCAACTCACACCTGGTAATAAACAAAGGCATAATTCTGATTGATATCATAACCATTACATCAGAATTCATCTGTTTGTTGGGGGAAATCATGTACTAAATTGAAACCCTGATTTCTTTATGATCATACAGTGATATTATAATACTTGTGACACTATATGGAGGGCCATTTGGTCTCTTCTCTCTACCATCTCCTAGAGGGTAATATATTTCATTTTTCTCTTCTTTTCTTCCTAAGGTTTTATTAAAGTATTACTCTACCTATTCACATAACTTGTTGAACTCCATATTTCCTCAGCATTCACTCTATGTGAATGCTCACATATTCTTCCTTCATTCTTCCTCCACGCCTCCTGACCCTCAGAAAGAGCTAGCCCACATCCATCAGGGAGCCATCTGGAGATATGCTCTTATTCATTGTTAAACATTCTTTCTGGCAATGTTCCATTCCTTTCCATGAACCTTCTTTTATTTTTCTGTTCATTGGATTTGCCTTAGTTTATATAGAGTTTGAAGTTCTCCTTCCTCGTAAACTGTTTGCTGATGGTCGAGCCTTGTCTCTCCTGTCTTCCTCTTTTTGGACTAGCATAACATCATCCTTTAAAAAGAAATGTAGTTAGTGCTAGGTGCCAGTGGCTCATACCTGCAATCCTAGCTACTCAAGAGGCTGAGATCTGAGGATCAGGATTTGAAGCTAGCCTGGGCAGGAAAGTCTGTGAGACACCTATCTCCAACTGGTTGTATAAAAACTAGGAATGGTACTATAGCTCAAATGGTAGCCTTGAGCAAAAGGAACTTAGGGACAGTAACCAGGCCCAGAGTTCAATCAGTCTGGTGAGGGCCTGCTTCTCGGAGAAAGAACCCTTAGGTGCCCTGTCCAACTTCCTCTATCTGGGCACTGATGTCATTCACAAAGTCTTCAGAAATTAATGCCCTAAGAGAATCCTGCCTCCTGGCATCATTGCTTTGCAAGGTACAAACTTCACTCTGTGAGTACTGGCGTTACAGAAACGTTCTGACATAGCACCTCTTTTTTTCATACATTTTTATTGTAATTAATAGAAGGGTTACATGATATTTGCCAGATAGATGGTACATTAATTCCCATACATTGATACCCTTTCACATGTCTTGGTCCCCATTTCCCTCCCCCCCACCCCTACCCCTCATCTTGTTTTCCCCCGTTCCCTATCCAATTTCAAAGAACCAAATACAAATATATCTGACATATCAGGTAACAAAGTGAGATACTGTAACAATATGAGATAACCAAAGGACAGCAAAAAAGATGAGAGATAACATAATACCTTAAGAACAACAATCATTCATTATATGGCTTATGTTTCTATATCCTAGAGATCCTTTCATTTAGCATCCTTTTGTATCAAGGTTTTGCTCTATTGCAAATCTCTGCTAGGAGAGCCCAAGGTTTCTACTGATTATGACAAATGAGGGAAACCATTGAGCCTAAGTTCCTTTGAGTCTGGCTTACTTCACTTAATATGATTTTTTCTAAGTCTTTCCATTTCCTAACAAATGGGGCGATGTCATTCTTTCTGACAGAAGCATAGAATTGTGTACAAATACCACATCTTGTTGATCCACTCATCAACTGAGGGACATCTAGGTTGGTTCCATATCTTTGCTATGGTAAATAGTGCTGCAATGAACATTGTTGCATAACACCTCTTTTGCATGCTATCATCACCAACATGGATGACAGTAGAGACATTTGCAGTATTGAGGCAAACTTTATTCCTTTTTTACATGTTTGTTGAGCTAGGATCTTACTTTGTAGTCTAGGGTGACCTGAATCTCACTATACAGCCTTTTTTGACCTCAAATTTTTTGTCCTGTGCTTCAAGTTCCTGAGGACTGGGTTTACAGGCATGGGTTACCATATCCTGCTCCCCAAATTTTATTTTATTCCAATTAAAAGAAGTGTGTATACGTAAAGAAATTTTTACCAACTCTCAATAAAATACAGAGAAAAAATATAAATGATAGCATTTATTTATTGCTTGATTGATTTTTGCCCATCCTGGGCTTGAGCTCATGGCCTGAGCACTGTCCTTGGACTTTCTCAAAGCTAGAGCTCTACCACTTGAGCCTCAGCACCACTTCTGGCTTTCTTCTATGTATGTGGCACCCAGGAATTGAACCTGGGTCTTTGTGCATGCTAGGCTAGCATTCTACCACTAGGCCAAACTCCTGGCCCTTATTTACTTTTATTTATTTTTTTTTTTTTGGTTGGTCATAGTGCTTGAACCCTGGGCCTGGGTGCTGTCCCTGAGCTCTTCAGCTCAAGGCTATTGCCCTACCCCTTAAGCCACAGCCCCACTTTCCATTTTTTAGTGATCAATTGGAGATAAGAGGCTCAAGGTCTCTAGTGCCTGGGTTAGCTTTGAACCTCGATCCTCAAATCTCAGCTTCCTGAGTAGCTGGGCATGATCTACCGTGCCTTGCTGGAATTTATTTAATTTTTAAATTAGGAGCATTCTGTGGTCCTAAGCATATCCTGCAGAAGGAACATAAGGGTATTCACTTAACCAATTACCAAACATGATAAATTTCTTGACATCTAGATTTCTCTTTTTATTATCAACATTTTTATGTCATGAAGCTTACTTGGTAAAATTTGACCTGATTTTCCAGATATTATAATAAATACAGCCCAGAGTTAATTTTATTTTGCCTTTTATCTAGGCAAAGTGCTGAATTTGCTTTCCCATTTTGTAATCTTGTGGCTCAGTTGCAAGGTAGAGCCAATTTTTAGAGAGTTGAGTCATAGCCAATTCTCAAAGCAACCTTGGAGTTGTAGGAAAGATATGGGTTGCTATCATTGTGAGCTATGTATTCTTGTGACTATCCATGGTTATTTGCCAAAAAGAAAATTGGTTGCCAAAAATGTGCAAAATTCCCAAGCCTAGACATACCTCGTGACAAGGCTCACTCTCCACATTTAAGGTCGTTGAAAGAGGAAAGAAAAGCACTGATTTATACACCTAGATCTGGGCATTGACCCAAAGCCACAAGTTTTGGGTTTCTTACACAAATTTTCTCTTTTTCTATCTGCTTCTTTCTCAAACAATGTAATTCACTAGAGCTTTGTTAAATGTCTGTTCATGTCACACAAATCAAAAAAGAACAAATCAAAGGCCGCAGAAGAATCAGGACTTCAAACACAGTCTTTCTTCCTGAGCTTATCCATGAAGGGATAGAATAATAAAAGGTAGTTGATGGTAGAGGGTGCTTGGAATGAAGATTATTTGTGTAAACCCTAAGGACAAGCTAAACATACATGTAAGAAAACGATAAACATTTTTTAATGATCTGTCTCAGAAAAGATTGGTGAGCTGATGACCAAATTCATTTCCCCCTCTTTCTTGTGATACATGCAGAGTGAGCATCACAGTTTTCCTTAAAGTCCAAGTTTACTGCAATATTGAGAGGCGTAAGCATAGGAAGGTGATCAGAAACAACGTTCACCACTTTCAAGAGTCTTTTATTTTTTCACTGAGGCCTGACCCCACTAGGTAGCTGAAAGGAATAGGACTTCCTAGGGCACACGGCCAAAATGGTAGTTACATATGAATCAAGAAGCCTAGGGTAGTGATTTACCACTGAAATGGAAGCTAAGTAGGAATGTCTACATTGGGCTGTTGCATCAGGAAAAAGAAATCTTTCAAATTGTGATCATCTAAGAACTAGAGTAATTTGTCTCTCAAACACTGAAGTAATCTTAAAAAATAAAAGTGTGCCCAAAAATGAGATGCTGCCACAGCAAAAACTTATCATACTGGGTATTCAACTTAAGTGTGAAGATGTTAACCAGAAAACTTACATGAAGTGTTTAGAAACTCACATCACACATTTAGGAAATGAAATCCCATGTCTTGCATGAAGGTCAACACATTTAGTGAAGACATTTTTGATTCTAGAACAGTGGAACCAGACCAACCCTTAGGTCAAGGAACAACAGCAACAAAAAAATCAAGCTCACTCAGAAGCACTGGAGAATAAGAGAAGCATGAAGATTCCGGGAAGAAATCAAGATTTAGAAGAAAACTAGAAATGGCCCCAAGAACTTTTCCCTTGTTATGTTTTTTTACTATAAAATTACGCTTAAACTGATCATACTACTACAAAATGAGGAATCCAGAGAACTAGAACATCCAATTCTTATATAAATTCTCCACAAGTTTGTAGCTAAGTCATGGTTCATAATCTTTGGGAAGACTCTAAAACCTAGAACTAATAATTAAAGAAGTAAACTGTTATTTAACTCCAGCCTAAGACACGACATTTTCAATTTGAGTACAACTAAATGACCATGACAATAGAAAGCTTAAAGGAGCTGGCAAAACAATATGCAAATAGCCAGAATCTCTATACAAATATGAAAATGTTGCCAGATGTGGTGGCTCATGCCTATAATCCTAGCTACTCAGAAGGCTGAGATCTGAGGATCATGGTTCAAAGCCATCCTGGGCACTAAAGTCCAAGACACTCTTATCTCCAATTAACTGCTAGGAAAGTGGAAGTGATATTGGGGCTCAAGGGGTAGTGTGGTAGCCTTGAGCTGAAGAGTTCAGGGACAACACCCAGGCCCAGGAGTAGGGCAGTAGCCTTGAACTGAAGAGCTCAGAGACAGTGCCAAGGCCTAGAGTTCAAGCCCCATGACTGAAAAAAAAAGAATGTCTACAATATAATTCAAAAATGCCCCAAATACAAAGCAAACAGGAAAGCTAACTCATTCCTAAGAGAAAAAGGAATCTAAACTAAAAAATACACCTGTAATCAGCAAATTATAGAAAAATCTCAGGAGAGGAATAAATACTACAGAAGAGAAATCTAGTAATTCAAGAGCTAACATGATTATTTAAAAATTAAAAAACTCTCTGGCCTGGCATGGTGGCTCATGCCTATAATCCTAACTATTCCAGAGGCTGAGATCTGAGGATCAAGGTTCAAAGCAACCCGGTCACAAGAGGACCTGAAACTCTTATCTCTAATTAACCTCTAGAAAAGGTAAGTGGGGCTTGACTCAAGGGTAGGGTGGTAGCCTTGAGCTGAAGAGCTTAGGGACACATACACACACACACACACACACATACACACACACGCGCACGAAAAAAGAAAAAATTCACTCAATTGCCTTCAGAATAAATTGATAGGGAAGTCCTAAAAATAGCTCAATAAAAATGTGCAATCCTTGGGAGGGAAATGGGGACCAAGACATGAGAAAAGGTATCAAAATGTATGTGAAGTAATGCACCTTCTATCTGGCTAATATAATGTAACCCTTCTATTAATTGCAATAAAATATATGAAAAAAATGTGTAATCAAACACACACACAGGTGCACACACACACACACACACACACACAGTGGGAAAACAACTGAAGAGGAAATAAAAATGTTTCTATTGATTTATAGAGTAATTTCAAAATCTAGAACCTAAATATAATTACAGTCCCACAAGAGAGAAGTGGAAGAATATTTGACTTAATGATAGCTAAACTTTTTCCCCAAATTTCATGAATGACATAAATTTATAAATTCAAAAATCTTGATGAAGCCCAACAGAAGATAACTCCATATAGAACCACACTTCAGATTCCCAGTTAATTAACTGATGAAAAATAAAGAGAAATTTCTGAAAGTAGCCAGCAGAAACAATGACACATTATATACAGGTTTACTCAAATTCAAATGACATTCATCAGAAACAATGGAGGCCAGAGCAATAGCTGTAGCAGGAGGAGAACATGAGATGAAATTTGTCAACCTGGAATCCATTGAAACCTCCAAAGATGAAAGCAAAGTAAACACATCTTCCACTTAAAGTTAAGCTCTCAAATGTTGTAAAGCCCTTGTGAGTTTCCCAGTGTAGAAGACATGCATGGCAGGTCTGTCGTATGAAGTTCCCCACTTACTACTTTTGGCCAATCTGCTGCCTCACAGTCTGGGGCAGACTAAACACCCTGATGTGGTAGATGGGAGAGCAAGAGGGCCTCTAATAGAAGAATCCCTTTCATGGACCAAACTTGAAGACAATGGAGCCAGCAGAGATCTTCTTCAGAAACTCTATCACTGCTGAGGGATTAAATTCAAAAGCTTCCCAAATTTCCATCAACAAGTTAATGTTAGCTACTATTTAAAGAATATGTATTGGTGAACTAGATGAGTAACTCTTGTTTTTTAAACTATTGTGTAATTAATATATTAAAAATCTTTAAGGAAGTTTTTTTTTCCCCCGCCTCCATGTTTCACTGAAATCATTGAGATGAGAAATCACACCAGTTCATATATTCTAATGAATCACTCAAATTAAGATTTAAATTTTATTTTTCAATATTTGTATTATCTTTAAGTAGTTGTACAAAGGAGTTGCCATTCACCAAAGCAGTGTATGAATGCTATGTATCTTATTCAGTATCATCCTCTTCAACATTCTCACCCAACATTCCCAACTATATTTTCTATATAAGAATCTGCTTTATTACCACTGTTTTTTTTTTCAGATGAGTTTAAACAGACCAGGTTGTTCTAAAATTCATGGCAATTCATTGTACAGCAGCCCTAGTGAAATTTAATAAAAGTAATTTAGTAAGCTAGACACTTGGCAAGTAAACCCAGTGAGAGAGAAAAAGGAAAATATTACATCATTTCAAATATAGTATCTAAATCTGTGCCCTTTCCTGCACATGGGAGATACCCAGTCAATATCATAGCTCATTGGACAGACAGTTCCTGGAACTCATGGTCTGATTAACTTTGGTAGTATTTACTACTTCATGATTAGGCTATAATGCCACAGCATTAACTGTGTCATTTATAGAATGGTGCTATGAGTGCTTACATACTTAAAGTTTACAAAAAATAAATCCTAACATATGATATGACAGATTTTCTGTTATTAGCAGATATTACCTTTATCATCATCATTTTAATGTTGTAGTAAGAATATGATGGTAATCTTGTACTAAATTATAAAATCTTCCCAAACTTAGTGGTTTTAAATAACAAGTATAGATTTTTAAGTAGTTCTATAGATGTCATATCAGTTTTTCAAGGCCAGTTTAATTGAAGATACATTTTTCAAAAATAGCCTCACTCCCCTGTCTGGCACATCGTTGGCCTAGGAGGTCTTTAATTGGATGGCTTATTTCCAATCCATATTGTTTTTCAAGTTCTAGAAAAGTAATCTAAGCTTCTTCAATTATCAGTCTTACAATTAGACAAATAGGAATAAGGGCCAGATGCCTTTAGCTCATGCTTGCAATCCTAGCTACTCAAGCGGCCTAAGATTTGAGGATCATGGTTCAAAGCCAGCAGGATAGTCTGTGAGACTTTTTTTTTTTTGCCAGTCCTGGGCTTGAGCTCAGGGCCTGAGCACTGTTCTTGGACTTTCTCAAGGCTAGAGCTCTACTGCTTGAGCCACAGCACCATTTCTGGCTTTTTTCTACATATATGGTACCAAGAAATAAAACCTGGGATTTCGTGCATGCTAAGCAAGCACTCTACCACTAGGCCAAACTCCCGGCCCCAGTCTGTGAGACTTCTATTTCCAATCAACCACAAAAAAGCCAAAAATAGAGCTGTCATTTAAATGGTAGATTGCCAGCCTTGAGTGAAAAAGTTAATGGACAACTCCCAGATCCTGAGTTCAAACCCCAGATACACAGAGTGCATATTCAGTCAAGTCCTATGGTTTAATCAAAATCACTTTTCAGTGTACCTATTCTTCTATCACTCATAATCTTAACAATGTCTGAATCTCTCATGGATAATTTTTTAATATTTGGGAACCTGCCTTCTGAAAGTTTTCACACACACACACACACACACACACACACACACACCACACCATACACACACACACACAAGGTTAAGTTTTAGTATGTAAACACTTTACTGTGCCTTTGTACCTTTGCTTTCCTTGTGTTTACTTAATGTCACATTGTCCACAGCAAATCATCAAGTGTATCACAAAGGTTTTGAGTCTAGGTGGGAAGCATTGTCAAAACCAATTATTAGAAGATTTGAAGGCACTGGTAACTATATTTTACACTCTTCCAGCATTGCTAATTATCCACTCTCCTTGGAACTTGTGGCACAAAACCAATTTCTAAATCTGTCTCATAATTTAACGTATGGTTTATTTAATAAGTTGGACATGGATATGTCTTGTTTTTTTAATCAATCCTAATTCTATCTTCTATGAAGTAATATTATCCTGAGCTTGCAATATTTGTGTGTGCCCCCCCTAGAAACAAATAACTCATTTCTCTTCAAAATAAAGACAGTACATTAATAGTTTTTCTACAGGGTTAGAAATATAGATAAATATAAAATGTCTGAATTTAATGTTATGTCACATTGATGAGACATAAAGTATTTGTCTAACATCTGCTGCCCCTGACAATGCCATAGGCCTCATTTCTGTTTGAAGAACGGTGCTCTTGCACAGTATGACAATTTTGTTCAAACTAAGTCACTCTGTCCTTGACTGTCTCACACTAGCACATTCTCCTGGTTCTTTACTTCACTATTCAGATGCTACATTGCTTCAGGCTGTATTCAGCAAATATTTCAAATACATCCACAGAGTGCATGTTCAGCCAAGTCCTATGGTTTAATCAAAATCACTTTTCAGTGTACCTAGTCTTCTATCATTCATAATCTTAACAATGTCTGAATCTACCTAGGGTGACTTTTTAATATTTGGGAACCTGCCTTCTGAAAGTTTTGACAATCAAACGTTATAAGGAATAATTTGTGACTAGAACATACCCACAAAACTATCCAGGGAATTTGTAAATGTCCACGCCACACATATAAGAGTAGACAATTCTATATCACCAATTAGAGACCAAATTCAACTATATCTGTCTTGGGAAATGCAGTAACATAAATTTTACAGACAATTACAAAAATAAGATTACTAGCTTTCTGAGATAGCTTTTTACCTAGCTCAGTAGTAAATACTGTCTTAAGTGAAAAACTGACTTCTTTCTAGAGAATTGCTGCATTATTTATAGTCTCTGAAGCTGCAATCATTTTCCTTTTCATGATAGTTTATTCTAGCTAAATTGTGAAGCACTTTACTCTGAGTCCGACCCAACTTTTCACTGTAGTAGGAGTTAAGTTGACTAGTGTTTCGTGCTTTTGTGGTTATTGCTTGCTCTGCAAATCCAAAGGCTGCTCCGAATCATAAGAGGTCAATTTAGAAGGACTTGTCACACTGGCAGTAAAAAAGAGAATGTAGACACCTGTCAGGAAGATTATCAAGCCAAGCCAAGTGTTCTTACAGTAAAGAATGAAGTCTCCTCTGTGTTATCACCTGTCCTAGCCTCTGGGCCTGGACTGCCATTGGTGGAAGAAACCTGCCTTTGCCCTTACTGTGGACTTGCTGTGTACTCTTCAACCATGGTCTTTCTACCAACAAGACAGATGTGCTGCAATCTCCTAAAGCACATTCATTTAGATGATACCCAAACAGGCTCGTTTTGCTCCAGGGACTGTTTACAAATAGCCTCTTCCAGGCTTAAATTCTTTCCTAGGAACAAATGTCACCAAATCATTCAAAATCAACAATATCACTTATTCTAAGAAATCTATCTCCAGGATAAGTGCTGAGATTGGCTGTTCCTTGCTTTGAAGCATTATTATGCAGATTAGCTTGCTCTGTCTTGAGATAGGTAGATCTTTTTCATACACATATTTCATATATGTATCTTTTTCATGTATTTTTAATACTTTTCCTGTGTCTCATCATTTTCCCATTATCTCATGTTTCCTTTCACCAAGCACTATATTTTTGTTTCCTGTTCCTTACTTCCCTCTATTTAAAGCAAGTATCTCTAAAGATTTCTGTACAGTCTTTTCTGTGTATGTGTGTGTGTGTGTGTGTGTGTGTGTGTGTTAGAGAATATGTGTGAGTAGGCACAAGCATGTCATAGAAATGAACACAGTAGCCAGTTGAGGCCAAATTCTGCCTCTTAGTGCCGTAACTGGAGTATTCAAACACTCTTGCCTCTGATAACCCAATGGACCTCTGTTGGCAGCTAATAATGAGGAGGAATCCTGTTCACAATTTTTGCTTTAACCTAGAATCTTCAAACATTGAATGCAATGTTTATATGTCCCTCTTAGGTGCTTAAATACAGAAAACTCTAGATTATGTAAAATTCATACTTTACTCAATGATTACTTAATGGTTTCTGAAAGGCACATATTAAGTTATTGTTCTCTCCCTATTTCCTATTTTCTGTTTATTTGGGCATGACGTTAGCTGCCTGATGGGACATGTGCATTTTCAATGAGGCCCCCTGAGGTTGTGAGAGTGGTGAATGAGGAAATCAGCATATTTAAACTTCACTGTCCTCACTGATTGAATGAGAGCCTCCCCAGTGGCACTAAATCAAGCCTATCAATTTTGAAAGGTTTTGATTTTCAGACATTAACACCAATTACCATGTTGTTCTTGGCAAGACAATGAACTAGGCAGAGTAAGGCTGGGCAACATTCTTTTTATCCAAGGCAGAGGAATAATGTGCACCCCCCAGTTTTCATATTAGTTTTGTCAAAGACTACATTTTCCTTTTGCTGAATGTGTGTGTGTGTGTGTGTGTGTGTGTGTGTGTGTGTGTATCCCTTTTAACTTTCAATAGAAACACATCTACATTTTGATTTTTTTTTCGTTTCATTCAAACTAAACTTGGTGGACCTCAGCAAGGGTAGGGCCATTCTCCAATTTTCTGGACTGCTTCTACAGAAACTTATTAAGGTTTCAGAGACATTGATCAGGAGACAACGAATTGATTTTTCTTTTGCTTTTCTACTTCCTGTTTTTATTTTCTTCCCTACTTCCATTACTCCCTTTCGGTTACTCGCCTCCATCCCCCATCAGGTTGTACAGTCACCAGGTTCATGTTGCTTACTGCCAAAATGTGATGTTGAGAGCTCTATGGTTGTCAGACCATTCATTCATTTGTTAAGCCAGTCAGTTGTTGACCAAACATGCATGGGGTGTTCATCCCATGTAAGTATTGATAGTATTTGAATCCTTCAATGAAATGAAAATGTAAGTATTTGATGATATAAGTATATAGCAGATATCACTGGAAAACCACTACTTACTACGGGAACCTTGCCATAGATAGTAATGATGGAAGCTAGAATTTAGTAGAGAACTATTGTTTGTTGAGATTTGTTGTCTTTTTAGCCTCTGGAAATTGATCTGCATCATCCCGGCAAAGACACTCATTGAGTTAAAAAATTCAGGGTTTGTTTTCATTTCTGATGGGATTCCTTTTGTTAAGATCCCAGCTGATCTAGGAAGGAGAGTGCACTGAATTGTGAGAAGTGTAAGCTGTCAGTAAACCAACAAATCAAACATGAAACAACAACAACAAAAATAAAACCGGGTGCCAGTGTCTCACGCCTGTAATACTAGCTATTCAGGAGGCTGAGATCTGAGGATTGCAGTTCAAAGCCAGTCTAGGCAGGAAAGTCCTTGAGGCTCATCTCCAATTAACCACCAGAAAACCAGAAGTGACATTGTGGCTCAAATGGTAGAGTACTAGCCTTGAGCTGAAGAGCTCAGGGATGGCACCCAGGCCCAGAGTTCAAGCACCACAACTGACCAAAAAAAAAAAAAAGGAAGAAAGGTTGTATGTTGAAAAGTCATGAGCACTGAGTCAGAGGCAAAAGGTTTTTAATATCTCCCATTCTTCCTATAGAAGACATCAACAGAAGACACCCAAGGCTTCAAATAAGGAGCTATGGGGACCAAGCAGCTGGTGCCAGGAAAGTAAATTATGTAGAAGAGCAGGACCAACCATGAAGACAAGAATCCTTCAGCAATGTCTTTAGTGATGTACTAGTTGTGTCATGGGGGCTGGGCTTTCCTTGGGAGGCTTGCTACACCAAGCTTAGTCACTGCTTCTGGCTACACCTAATTAAGAAGAGTTTCAAACAGGATCCAAATTCCTCATGCTTTATTTTCCATCTGCACACTAGAGAAAGAGAAGAGAGCAATAAGGGAAAGAAGGAACGGAGGGAGGGAGGGAGGGAGGGGGGGAGGGAGGGAAAAGGCATTTCTTTTTCTCACTGCATTCCGGGTCTTCAGAGGGAAATCCTGCAATTGATGACACATACAAAGGATTTCAGTCTTGGTTAGAATCCCTGTAGCTTTCCTACACCAAAGTACCACCCCTTGCAGATTCTAACATGTTATAATATCTCCCCCTCTAACTATCTGTTTGATTCTGCCTTCTAAAGAGGCACATAACAAAAATGAATGGAAATGTGTAACAAATTGGGGCTTTAGGCTGTAATCTTGGACAAGTTACTGAATCTCTGAATCTTGAATTCCTCGCCTGTACAAAGATGATCTTCATACTCATAGTTCTCCCAGTGGCTTTTAGCTATAGGCTGACTCATTTCTCCCATCATTCTGGTTTGTAGTTTTTCAATTATAGCGATAGAATACGTTGTCCTTGCCATATCCTAAAACAGTTCCTCTGCCGTCTAGGGAATATAAAACCTAGGACAGCCTAGACTGTTCTTTCCTCCCATCATCACCATGTCCTTTAAAGATTTATCCAATGTTCGTGTAGCTCCAGTGGATTATAACGCACTGTGGGCTGCTTTTGGGAACCCCTTAGCTGTGGTGCAATTGGACGTGTCCCCAGAATTCTATCTTCCCTTGGCAGCTCTTAGGAGACTTAGAAGCCTTTCTTACCCTGGCTGCTAGCTGTGTGTAAAGTACTTGCTTCACAGGCCATGTTGCCAATAAGCATGTTCTATTATACTAACTGGACACTAGCAACCAGGACAATGAGTTTGGTAATACTTCTGTTGTGGTAGAGAGAGAAGGAGATAGCCCAAGTACCTTATACATTGTACTTGATTATTCAATGGCAGTTTTTGTCCTTCCTCTGAATGATATTTTAGTTTTCAAAGTACCATTATGGGGGAGAAGTTCTGGCCATAGTTATCAGTGTAGGTAACAAGAAACAGGAGAAGAGAACATAAAGTTTTATCCAATATTAAAGAATTATTTTCTAGAATTTGGAATTCTCTGATGATCTTAGACTATTTTTAGAGACTGCATTAGCTAGAAATGTCTGAGGAGGCCATGAGTGACCTGACTTTTCTTTAGAAGCTCTAAACACACAGTATACCGTTGCCCTGGGGAAAATCTGTAAGTGAAGCATTAACTTGCCAGGCACTGGTGACTCACAGCTCTCAGAGGGCTGAGATCTGAGAATCAAGATTCAAAGCTGATCCCAGCAGAAATGTCCCCGTGAGACTCTTATTTCCAATTAACCCACTCAAAAGCCAAAAGTGGAGCTGTGGCTCAAAGTGATAGAGTGCTAACCCTGAGCAGAAGTCAGGGACAGGGCCCAGGACCAACAAAAAATACATACATACATACATACATACATACATACATACATACATACATACATACATAAAAAGTGGGGCTGGGAACATGGCTTAGTAGTAGAGTGCTTGCCTAGCATGCATGAAGCCCTGAGTCAGATTCCTCAGTATTACATAAACAGAAAAAGCTGCAAGTGTCACTGTGGCTCAAGTGGTAGAGTGCTATTCTTGAGCAAAAGAAGCTCAGGGACAGTGCCCAGGACTTGACTCTAGCCCCAGGACTGGCAAAAATTAATTAATGAATTAACCTGCAGCATGAATGTGTTGTCATATGACAATATTTTGTTACAGTGATCATTTCCAATCTTTTGGAAGAAAACTATCAAAATACTAAAATGAAATGGGGTTCTCATTTTAAAAACCATTCTGCCACAAACATAAATATCCATTTGCAGTGATTCCATGCATTCCTGCTATGTTACTAATTGTTTGGCACACTTACAGGTACAAAAATGTGGAGTATGGTCTTACATACACAGCTCATTTCCATAGTGTTTCTACTGCAAGCCAGAAACGTGAGCTGCATGATTATAAATTCCAAGCTTATAGAGTCGTTTTCTCCATAAAATAACATGAAGAGAATAATTCATGGTGCATGCCACTGTTCAGCAGTCCAGTATATGTCCATATTTTAACCTTTAGGTTAAATCCAATATTTACCAGAAAGCCTCTGGCAACAGAAGTTTTGTACTTTAGTTCTTCCACCAGTGTTCATTTTTTTTTCAGGTGAGAGAAGAAAATGGCAATCAGCCCTTTTTCTGATGGATATTAGTTTTTACAAGGGTTGGTGCTGAAAAAAATTCATTTTTCAACCTCTGCATCAGGGACTGTTTATTAGTTTCATTTTGATAGATGGCAAGAAGATGAACAAATCACAAGATTTATTTTTCAAGGCATATTTGATAGAATCAGAGACCTTTTAGCCTTCTAGATGCTGCCTGGAAAAGTCAAATCAGACCACTATAATGTGATTTGGTTTTCTCAGACTTTGTTAAAGAAGCTCGGTTTGAGAGATAAAACTATATCAAGCTGTTTTTTTTTCCTTTTATGAAACCAAGTATAAGACAAATTCATAGATCAAAGGCTACATGAAATATGACATATCTGTTTTTCTTTCATAACAGGTTTTGTATTATGGTATAGATAATGTATACAGTCAGCATGAAAAACATAAAATCTTGACAAGTTAACACAACCAGGAGCATTCTCAAAACATTTATTCAGTCTCCAGAATTTACAAAGGAGGACTATCATACAATTAAGAACTGAAAAACAAACAAAATTTAAAAAATAGAATGAAGAAAGATATATTTGAAAAACATGTCCCAAAGCTACCTCTTTGCATTCCCGAGTTCCAAAATAAAAACACTGGCATTAAAGAAAAATGAATCCCTCCTGGTTCTAATCACAACTTCTTATGTGGAAACCTGATAAAGTGGTGGTTACAAAAGTAGGTGGGAATATTGTATAGACATTTATTTGTTTATTTGAAATAGGAAAGAGATGGAGGAAAAGAAGATAAATGGGAGGGGTGGAGGTAGGGAAATGGGGACAAAAATATGAGAAGGGGTATCAATGGATGAGAAGTAATGTATCTTCTATCTGGCGAATATAACTGTAACCCCTTTATACATTACAATAAAAAGGAAAAAAGGAATAGGTGGGAACCAAGTGGTTAGAGAAAGACAGATGTGGAAATCTTGGTTCCTGCCTGCTTGTATCTTTAGAACTTAGACATATATGAATATATCAACTCATCAAAAATGAATAGACAATGGAATGAAAACCAAGTAAAATGTATCTTCTGTTATTCAGCAGAGCATAGAACATAGAATCTTTCTAGTTTCAGCCCTACTTGCAGTCCTTCCTCTTCATTCTCACTCCTCTCCTCTTCCCTCCCTTCAGCCTCCTTTCACCTCTCCGTGTATTGTTATACTTAGTCCTACTTATTGCATACTTACCTGGTGCCAGACACTGGTCTAAATCCTCTGCATTAAATCATTTAAACCTTAGTAAGTAGTAGTAACACCGCAGTAAATCATAGTCATCCCTCAGTAACTCCAGGACTCCTGTGGTTACCAAGTCCTCAGATGCTTAGGTGAACTGGGTGGTATTTGCCTATGACCTACATACCTTTCAAGTCTTCAAACTATCTGCTAGAGAATTCACAGCCCAACATACATTCCAAATAGTTCTTACACTTCATTGCTTAAGGAGGGAATAGTAATAAGGAAAACATGTGTGCATGTTTAGTGAAGATGAAATCTTTTTCTAAGTATTACTAATTCATGGTTAACGAATTCATGTTGAAATCATGATTCTGTGAGAGCAATTGCTGCTTAATTCTGGTTATTTCTAGTGCATACATAGGCACATACATAATATGTGTTGTCCTATTACATATTTTATGGTATATATTTATATATGTGTTTATTCACACACATACATTCCTCCCTTGAAAATAGTAAGCAGTTATTTTTTCTTCTATTAATGTTTGTCAACAAAATATTTAAAATTCCTTTCAGGATAAATGATGTATCTTTTCTCCAACTGCTAAGACAGAAGGAAAATGTGAAAGGAAAGAACTAATGCAGAGGTAAGACAGAAGTCAGAGGTGGAGGAATTTGAAGTATCAGTGGTCCTACTTTGAGTGTTCTGGCCATTGGAGAGAGAGTCAGAAGAGTGTATTTCAAATCTATAAAAACAACTACATACTAGACTCAAAATTGGGCTGTGTGGGCAGGAAGTGAGACCTTACATCAGAATAACCACCAGAAATAAGAGCAGGAGGCATGGCTACGTGGCAGAGCACAACCTACCAAGTGTGAGACTCAGATTTCAAACAACAATACTGCAAAACAAAACTGAATTTTAAAAAAATCCCTGGGTTGAATTGAAGAAAGGGGAGTTTTCTTTCACAGAGGAATGTAAGCAAGGGTAAGCAGAGATGTTATAAAGACAACTTAAATCATAAATATTGGGAGAAATGTTCCTGGAACTGATTCTACTTCTGCAGTGTCCATGGTATAGTTTCTCATATAAGTAGGGTCCTTGCTTTAGTATAAGGCTTCTGTTTCTTTACTAAGCTGAGTTATTAGTTAGGCACAATAACCATCATCTTTTCTAATCCTCAAAATACCCTTGAGTGGTTGTCTATTATCCTCATGCTTATTGATATATTTTAGTGGGATTAGATTAACCTTGAGCTTCAAAGTGATGTTTCTTCCCCATTACAAAATAGCATTTACAAGCTTTGTAAAGAATTCACAGCTTCTCATTACATGGCTACCAAACATCTTACTTCTGAAAGTTGGGTTTAGCCAAAAATTTATAATCAGATGAAACTAAAAGAAACATTAGCTGTTAACTTTGAAAATAACATTTTAACCTGCATTGAGTTTTTTAAATGTATTACTATAATTACAAAATTACATAAGTCCTTACTTGCTTTTGAAAGGAACAAAGCCTTCTAAAAACTTATCATTTGGCTGTAACTGCCATATAAGCTTTTGATGTAGTTTAAGAAGGAATAAAAAAGAAAAATAATTCATTCCCTTTCCACAAGAAATAAGATTCTTCATACTTACAGGATACCTTTTTAGAACTTTGTTTTTTTGACTGTTTTCGGTTTGTTGTTGTAGTTTATGGTTTGGAAATTCCAAATATTTGTTTTCATATAATCAAAATTATATCAACTGTACCTAAAAATGTTACTATATAAATTAGTGGAAATTAATGCAAATTACAGTGTCAGTGAATGAATCAGTGAACTGTTAATCAGTTTACAGAATTCCTTTAGAGATCAAAATTCCTTCACAGATCAAAATCCTTTGCATTTCTGAAAGGAGGATTCTAAATACTTGTATCTTGTTTTTCCAGGGCTCTCTATTGTATAAGATGGATGGAGGATATTAATAATTTTCATGATTAAAGTTTATAGTACCAGGAACAGTGACTCCTGCCCAAAATCCTAGCTCTCAAAAGACTAAGTCAGGAAGATCCCAGATACAAGACCAGCATGAGCTACATAGTGAGACAGTTTCACAAAAAGGTTATGTGTGTGTGTGTGTGTGTGTGTGTGTGTGTGTTTACTTTTTCCTATTTTATGTGAATGATATATCAAAACTTGTTCTGTATATTAAAATCTTGAAGTTGACCTAAGCTGAAATCTGCAATGTTCAATCTTCTTCCCATAGTATCACGAAATAAAGGCAGGTTGGCTGACAGACTCTCCTCACTTCTCAGGTTTCTTTAAATTTCTAAAGCCTTCATACCCATGCCTCTTTCATTCTATAATTTCCCTTTCCCTTTCTAATATATCCAAGAAACACTTCTTTCTTCTTTTGTTCCGGTACTGGATTTTGAGCTTGACTGAATTTGCTTGATTTGCTTGCTCCAACGGTGCTTGACCACTTGTGTCATGCCTCTAGCTAGGTTTTTGCTAGGTTTTTCTGCAGAGGATGGCTTCAAACCATGATCCTTCAGACTCTACCCTCCTGAGTAGTTAGGATGATCAGAGTGAACCACCAATCCCTGACTTGTTACACACACATGGATCACCTACTTTGTGCTCAGCACAATGTAGGAAGTATATTCATCTCTGTCTAAAACCAGTCATGTACTGGGGTGATAAAGGCCAGTAGACTTGTTCAAGTTTTGTGTTTCAGACCCTATCCCCAACAATCACTGTTTTCATTTCTCCAGGCTAGTTTCCATAATGATGAAAAAAACTTGGAAATCTTTGATCTCATACTTAAAGGCTCAGTGATTGCCTCTGGTCTATCCATGCATGGTCTCAATGATCATGGTTATGTATTAGCATCTAACAAAAGGGAAAGAATGAGTGGAGTAACTACTCTTGAGGACTGGTGAAAGCTCCTTTCCACTTTCAGAAACAATACTGGCCTCTCCAAAACAATCTTTCCTTTTCCCAACAACTGCCAAGCAGCTGAGTCTAACAGCCCATGCAGTAGTGAAACTGCCTGACTCTTGATTGCTATTTCCTCTTGGTAATTCCTTAGCAACAACAAAAATAGAAGTAGCTTTTCACTGCAAACTTGGTCTCAGAAAGAGCAATCTTGTTCTTCTCAGGGAACAGAATATTCCTTTTGGTGTTAAGTGATTTAATCAGAAAGGAAGTCCATATACCTCTATACTACAGTAGATACAACCTATTCAGCTAAACAGAAAAATCATCAGAAATAAGTTTAAATTAAAAAGTGAGAATTACATTTTCAGCTGAACACCTGTGGCTCACAATTATAATCCTAGCTACTGAGAAGGATTGCAGTTCAAAGCCTGCCAGGACAGGAAAGTCTGTGAGACTCTTTTCTCCAGTTAATTACAGAACAAGTATGAGGTGGCACTGTGGATCAAGGGGTAGAGTGCTAGCCTTGAGCCACAGGAGTTCAGGGCAGTGTCCAGCCCTAGAGTTCAAGCCCAAGAATCAGCTAATGATAATAAAGATAATAATGTTGTTTCCAATAAGTATAAAAATAATAAACAGAAATAAAAATAACCTAGAGAACTTATAAGAGAAAAGAATTTAAAGGTATAAGTGAGGACATGTGGGGGGCGGGCACAGAAATCTGTACTAAACTGTAGTGCATAAGCAGAGTTTGAAAAACTGTCAGAGAACTAAAGTCTCCCTCAATCTAGTGAGTCTCCATTCTCTTTGTCAAAGTAAGCAGAGTAGATTTTTCTGAAGTTCCTTTCTCTGATTAAGAGACATTCCCTTCCCAAATGAGGATGGATTAAAGACTAAAAATCAAACGTTATTTTAAAAGTCCAGAAAACGTTTTTCTGGTGTCATAGTCTCTTGTTTGGGTTCATTCATGTCATCTTAAAAAACAAATTACTAGCCTTCTAAAATTTCCTACTGACCTCACTTCCTTTATCCCCTATGAAAAAGGTTTTAAACTTCACTTACTTTGCTTTCCTGTGAGTTCCCTATTTGGTATGCATCCTATACATAGGTACATGGTAAATGCATTGGTTTGTTTTTCTTCCCATTATTCTATTACAGCAGTCTCAACTATACTAAGTTTGAAAGTTTGAACTTCCTGACTGCATAAGAGAGTCTAGAATGGTCATTGGAAACAAATCCCGAAATATTATTTGTCTGCTGGAGTTTTTAGGAAGCCTCCCTAATACCATGGTCATTTTTCCACTTTAATCTTTAACTTTCTTTCAAGGTACAATTTTGTTAATAGTAGACCATATATTTTGGGGGGGGGTTGAGAAAATGTTTAGAGGGGTAACAGTTATATTTGCCAGGTAGTAGGTACATTACTTCTCACACATTGATACCCCTCCTCATGTTTTTGTCCCCATTTCCCTTCTCCCATTCCCTCCCAAGCATTTTATTTTCCCCCTTCCCTTTTTTATTTCAAATAAACATATATACACTATACCAGAGAACAAAGTCAGATGCAGTTAATAATATGAGATTAACCAAAGGGCAACAAAAAAGAAATAACATAATACATTAAGAACAACAATCACACAATATTAACCTCTTGCTTCCATATCCTGGAGATCCTTTCATTTAGCCTCATCCTATATGACTTTATGCACCTAGGTTTTACACTATTGTAAATCTCTGCTAGGAGAGTCCTAGATGTGTACTAATTATTACAAATGAGGGAAACCATTGAGCCTATGTTCCTTTGGGTCTGACTTACTTAACTTAATATGATTTTTTCAAGTCTTTCCATTTCCTTACAAATGGGGCCATGTCATTCTTCCTGATGGCAGCATAAAACTCCATTGTATATAAGTACCACATTGTCTTCATCCAATAATCTACTGAGGGGCATGTGGGTTGGTTCCATATTTTTGCTATGGTAAATAGTGCTGCAATTAACTTCATTGTGCTCGTGGCTTTAGTTTGTCCTTTTTTCTGGACATTTGGATAAATGCCAAGTAGTGGAATTGCTGGTCATAGGGGAGCTCTATGTTTAGTCTTTTGAGGAATCGTCATACTGCTTTCCATAGTGAATGAGTTTCCATTCCCACCAACAATGTAGTAGCATTCCCTTCTGGCCACATCCCCACCAGCATCTGTTATTAGATTTCTTGATCATGGCCATTCTAACAGGAGTAAGGTGGAATCTCAAAGTTGTTTTGATTTGCATTTATTTTATGGCCAGAGATGTTAAGCATTTCTTTATGTGCCTATAGGCCATTCTTACTTCCTCTTCAGAGAAGACTCTCTTTACAACTTTAGCCCACTTTTTAATGGGATGGCTGTTTCTTTGAAGATTGGTTTTTGAGAGATTCCATTTTTTTAGCTGTAGATTTATTTTAGATATGAGACCTTTGTCTGTTGTATGGCTAGTGATGATATTCTCCCACTCTGTGCTCTTTCTACTTAACTTGCTTGCTATGTCCTTTGCCTTACAGAAGTTCTGCAATATAATGTTGTCCCATTTGTCCAAAATTTTTTAATTTGTTGTGCTTCTGGGTCTTTATTAGGAAAGCGTCAATCTGTGCCAAGGAGACCTATTCCTTCTTGTAAAGTTTTCAGTGTATCTGCTTTTACCTCGAGGTCTTTGATCCAATTGGAATTAATCCTGGTGCAGGGTAACAAATAAGGATCCAACTTTACTTTTCTGCAGGTGCTTAACCAATTCTGCCAGAATCACTTGTTGAAGAGGCTTTCTTCTATTCTATTTTTTTTTTTGCTCCCTTATCCAAGATTAGGTGACCATAGATCTGTGGATTGATTTCTGGGTCTTCAGTTCTATTCCATTGGTCCTCAGGTCTGTTCTTTTGCCAGTACCAAGCTGTTTTGGTTCCAATAGCTCTGTAGAGTCTAAAGTTTGGTATTGTTATTCCCCCAGTGCTGTTCTTTCTGCTAAGGATTGTTTTTGCTATACAGGGTTTTTTATTATTCCATATAAAATTTTGGATTGCTTCTTCTATTTCCTTAAAGAATGACATTGGGATATTGATGTCTATTGCGTTGAATTTGTAGATAGCCCTTGGCAGGATTGCCATTTTCACAATGCTAATTCTTCCAATCCAGGGAGGCTTTCTACTTCCTCAGTTCTGCTTTAATTTCCTTTTTCAGGTTTTCATCATAATGATCCTTTACATTCTTAGTTAATTCCTAAGTATTTTATTTTTTTTGAGCTATTGCAAAAGGAGTTGCTTTCCTGATTTCTGCCTCGCTCCTCTCATTGTTGGCATACAGGAAAGCCATTGATTTTTGAGGATTAATTTTATACCCTGCTACTTGTGGCACCATACTTTTGGACTCTACCACTTCTGGCTATCTACTCAAAAGACTCAAAATCAATTATTATAGAGATAGCTGCATGCCCACATTTATCATAGTGTTAACCAATAACCAAGTTGTGCAGTCAGCCTAGCTGTTCATCAATCAAGGAAGAGAAAGCGTAAATGAGGCATATATCCAAAAATGGAGAACTATTTTATCATAAAAAACAAAACCATGCTATTTGCAGAAATGTAAGAACATCATGTTCAGGAAGAGAAGTCAAACTCAGAAAGACAATCATCACCTTATTTCTTCCATGTGTGGGAGTTAAGGACCTAGAAGTAACAGGTAGAATACAGGGAATGGAGAAGGGAAGCAAATACTAACAAGGATTATAAAGGAGCAGGTATGAGTTAATAGTATGCTATATGTATATATGGCGGTTATAAACCATTATTTATATAATTAATATGTACTAATAAAATGGCAAAAAGGGTGATTATGCAAAATATAGGTGGTAAGGTGGAACTCATTGCTGCTTTGTTGTTGTTGCCTTTTTTTTAAAAAACTTATCAAAAAGACAGATAAATCAAACAAGGCAAAAATAAAATAAAACTGGCAGCAGGAAGGTTTGGTTGATTCACAAATTGGCAGGGAGGTTTGGTTTGTTTTTATTCAGGATTTTCTAAAATTACTCTCATCTCAACAGCCTCTGGCTATTAGCATGGGGAAAGAAAAAGAATAATAGGCAGTGCTGTGGAAATCTATTAGAATTATAAAAATGTACTCATTGCAAAGCCTCTGGGCATATGTACAAAATAAACATGTAATCCTATTCCTGAGAAACTGTTTTATGAATGCATCAGCTCATTTGAATCTCTCAAGTGGTCTGGATGAGACTTGTTAAGAGGAGCATTATGGCTCTGAGACAGCATAAAGGTGATTAAAAAACTGGGATAGTATAAGAAGATAATATCAAAGCTTCTGACGCTCCACAGAAGAGATTCAACTTCTGTCTTGAGAACTACATCTCTGTAACATAATGGGATATCTTTATTTGATCTTTTCTCCCAGTTTCTGACACCAAGCTACGGAAACCGCTCTAACTTCTGAGGTGATAGGAACACTGCTTGATGGCTTGAGAGTTTGATTATTACTAGCAGCATCTTTTTGTTCCAATATCTGGTCTTTGATCCTAATTTCAGACACAGGAGCTTCTAAGTCCTTGGCACACTCCATGGTGATGGATGTCTATTTTATATTCTAATGAGTTGGACGGCTACTGAAGGTCCTTAGATAGCTTCCCAAACAAAGACCTGATCACCAAAAAGAACCACCAGGTATTAAAACTTTAAGCCCCGTGCCCCTCTCCAGTTCCAACACCAGATGTGTGTGTGTGTGTGTGTGTGTGTGTGTGTGTGTGTGTGTGTGTGTGCGCTTTCCACATTGAACAATTCTGTAGTTCTTGCGGATGTCTTTCAATTTTATTCAGTTCTGACACCAGTGACCACAGTCAGTACAAACTTTTTAGGACTGTCTACTTAATTCAAATTTTACCAGGTTGCTCATCTTTCTCTCTAATTTTATGCCTTTCAAATCAATAATATTTTCCTTGTGTATTTGAGTCTTCTAATATGCTCAAATATTTGCATTGTTTCATGCTATTTTGAAACTGATCCCTTTATTGTTATATCAAGAGGGACTTGTTTTTTTTTTTTTACCTATTTTGACTTAGGATCTGGTTTAATTGATATAAATACAGCTACTATTGCTTGCTTTGGGCTTAATTTATATAAAGATCTCCCATATCTGCTTTCAGTTTATGTGTATCTGGACCGATGTAATGAGGTTTTCTCTTTGAAGGGAGCATATAATTGAGTCTTTTTTCTTTATTTATTTAGAAAATTTGTATATTTTAGTGAACTATGCTAATTAGCTTCCTTTTGCCAAATATAAGTGTGTTTAAGAATGGTTTTGTAAAATTGGACTGATGATGATTTTCCTCAATTTTTCCTTGTCTTAGAACGTTTATTATTTATTATAAAGTATACTTTTGTAAGTATACTAATCTTGGTTGATACATTTTTTTACTTTATTTTGTTTCAAAGCTTTGAGTGTATTATATTGTTTTTCACTGATTCTTAGTATTTATACTGAGAAATCCACTATTAGTCAATGGGTAAAGCTACCTTTTATATGGTGTGATAATATTTGGGGATTCTTTGTATTTGGCTTTTGATAGTTTGACTATAAATATAGCAGGTTTAATTATGCATTGTAAGTTGTCTTTTTAGGTTGAGTCTACTTGGGATTCTTTAAATTTCTTGGATATCAGTATTCTGAGACTTGGGAAAATTTTAGCTATAATTTTTGTTCAATAGGTTTCCAAGGCCTCTTCCATTTTGTTTTCGTTTTAGAAAACCTATTGCATAAATAGTTGCTTGGCTAATATTAGTCCTTAAATCTTGCTGGATTTTCTCATGACTTTGCATATTTTCCTTTTTGGGAAGCATAAGAGATAACCTACACCTATGTAGCTTAGGCTGATCTCAAACTGATGATATGCCTACCTCAGGCTTTCAAATGTTAATGATTACAGTTGTGTACCACCATCAACCTCTATTTTCCTATGACTGCATTATTTCAAAAGACTTACCTTCAAGTTCAAAAACTGAGCCCTTTCTTTATAATTTCCACTTATTTGTTGAGTTTCTCATCCATATCCTGAATGTTTCTCTCATGTCATTGAATCATTTGTTCCTATGTCCCTTCAGAGTCATCCTGCTTCCTTGCCAAGTCATATCTCTTGTGTCCCTATGTAGATGTCAACACAGCTAGTGTAAGAATCACCTCTTTTAATTTTATATAGTAGCTTTCAATAGGAAAAGAGTTCTTAGAACATATGTTATTATCTTTAAGTAGATGTACAAAGAAGTTGTCATCTAACAAAGCTGTTCACGAACACCATGTGTCTTTATCAATGTTACCCTATCCACATCCTAGCACATCCCTTCTAACCCACCTCTTACCTCACTTCCTTTAATTTTGTAGGATAGGCACTGAATTTTGACTGCAGTCTCCCCTACTTCTTCTCTTTGTGTGTCCCCTCCCCCTTGGCCTCACCCTCTTTTCAAGTACCAGTTTCTATGAGACAGACATTTTATAGGATGTTGGTTAAATATGTGCTTTGATACTGAGTGTGAAGAAACACAGATGTGTCTCCATGTCATTGTTTTATCTGAAATCAACATTGCAGGAAACCTTGTTGCTCTAGGTTGAAGATCTTTGGGGAGTTAATGTAATAACTTTGCTATATAGATATAAGATATTGTATGGGTATAAACATCCACCCCAAAATGGCAAGAACATGTGCCAGTAAGAGAAACAGTTGATTTGACAATATGGACCATGAAAGAGCATAATCACAGAATTTACAAGGGTGGAATCTATGCTGGCAACAGTTCCTACAACTTTGGGGGGCTGGCCACAGAGGAGTATGTCTTTGAGCACCAGGAAGGCGAGCATCAGTGGTTGTGGGGGCCTCTTAGATGAAAGCCATGGAAGGATGATGTGTCTTCCTTTTTAACCATGAAAACCTGTATGTTGTGGAACAGCACTGCGCTTTTTGATGGTCTTGTGAATTTCTAGCGAAGTCCAGCTTTGTCTTTCTTTCTTTCTCTTTCTGAAGGGCCTGAGCATTGTTCTTTGGCTCAAGGCTAGTTTTAGCACTGAGCTGCAGTGCCACATCTGGCTTTTTCTGTGTATGTGGTACTGAGGAATTGAACCCAGGGCATCATGCATGCTAGGCAAGCACTCTACGACTAAGCCACATTCATAACCCAAGGCCATTATTTCCTTACATATTAATTATTACTTGATATATTTATTAGACAGTGAATATCCTCATTTTATGATTTGCCTTTAAGAATTTTGGCTGTTTTGCTGATAAAAAAATGTTGTGTTGATGATTAATCTTGATTTTCAACCTGAATGGATAAGAAAGACCTAGAAGATTAGTAAAGCATAGAGACTCGGGGTGACTCTAAAAGAGACCATTAGATTAGAGCTCTAATCTAATCAACAGATGAATCCCTTGATGGATTATAATAGGACTGCATTATTAGGAGGTGGTGAGAAATAAAGTATGGATGCTACGAGGAGAAAATAAGTTGCTGAGGTGATGGGGGGAGGCATGTTGCTGGGGTACACCTTATCCTGGCCCCCACAATGTTCAATGCTCTGTTCTAACACTATGCCTCTCCCCACAGTGGTGGACTGCTGACCCCTGTGGAACTCTGAGCCAAAATAAAATTTCCTACTTATGTGATTCCTGTCAGTTATTTTTGTCATCAAAATGAGAAAATTAGTGTTAAAAACTTGGTATGCTAGAAGTGTGTGTGGAGGGGGGGCTCATCGCTGTTATTTTTCAACCTAACCACTTGGCTCAGAAGTTTTTTTTTCTTTTTTTCATATATTTTTATTGTAATTAATAGAAGGGTTGCATGATATTTGACAGATAGATGGTGCATTAATTCCCATACATTGATACCCTTTCTCATGTCTTGGTACCCATTTCCCTCCCCTTCACCCCCACCCCTCATCTTGTTTTCCCCCGTTCCCTATCCAATTTAAAATAACCAAATACAAATATATCTGACATATCAGGTAACAAAGTGAGATACTGTAACAATATGAGATAACCTAGGGACAGCAAAAAAGATGAGAGATAACATAGTACCTTAAGAACAACAATCATTCATTATATGGCTTATGTTTCTATATCCTAGAGATCCTTTCATTTAGCATTCTACTATATGGCCTTTTGTATCAAGGTTTTGCTCTATTGCAAATCTCTGCTAGGAGAGCCCAAGGTTTCTACTGATTATGACAAATGAGGGAAACCATTGAGCCTAAGTTCCTTTGAGTCTGGCTTACTTCACTTAATAGGATCTTTTCTAAGTCTTTCCATTTCCTAACAAATGGGGCAATGTCGTTCTTTCTGACAGCAGCATAGAATTCCATTGTGTACAAATACCACATCTTGTTGATCCACTCATCATCTGAGGGGCATCTAGGTTGGTTCCATATCTTTGCTATGGTAAATAGTGCTGCAATGAACATTGTTGTGCTGGTGGATTTAGTATGTCTTTGTTTCTGGATGATTGGGTAAAGGCCAAGTAGTGGAATTGCTGGGTCATAGGGGAGCTCCCTGTTTAGTCTTTTGAGGAACTGCCATATTGCTTTCCATAGTGGTTGAACGAGTTTGCACTCCCACCAACAGTGTAGTAGTGATCCCTCCTGACCACATCCCCTCCAGCATCTGTTGTTATTAGTTTTCCTGATCCTGGCCATTCTAACTGGAGTGAGGTGGAATCTTACAGTTGTTTTGATTTGCATTTCTTTTATGACCAGAGATGTTGAGCATTTCTTCATGTGTCTATAGGCCATTTTTGTTTCTTCTTCAGAGAAGACTCTCTTTAAGTCTTTGGCCCATCTTTTAATGGGATGATTGTTACTTTGGAGATTAGTTTTGGATTGATTCAATTTTTTGAGATGTTGATATATTTTAGATATGAGGCCTTTGTCTGTTGTATGGTTGGTGAAGATCTTCTCCCACTCTGTAGGCTTCTTAATTAGTTTACCAGCTGTGTCCTTTGCCATACAAAAGCTCTGCAGTTTAGTGCAGTCCCACTTATCCAGCCTTTCTTGATTTGTTGTGATTCTTGGTCCTTATTAAGAAAGTTTCGACCTGTGCCAAGGAGGTCTAGTGTATCTCCTATTCCTTCTTGTAGAGTTTTCAGAATGTCGGCTTTTACCTCCAGGTCTTTGATCCATTTGGAGTTAATTCTAGTGCAGGGTGACAAAGAAGGATCCAACTTTAGTTTTCTGCAGGTGCTTAACCAGTTCTGCCAGCACCACTTGTTGAAGAGGCTATCTTTCTTCCATTCTATTTTTTTTGCTCCCTTGTCAAAGTTAGGTGGCCATAGGTCTGTGGTTTAATATCTGTGTTTTCAGTTCTATTCCATTGGTCTTCAGGCCTGTTCTTGTGCCAGTACCAAGCTGTTCTGATCATTATAGCTCTGTAATAGAGTCTAAAGTTTGGTATTGAAATTCCTCCGGCTCAGAAGTTTTTAGAGCTTGTTTGTAGGAGGAATTTGGACAATTTTAGAGATGTGGGCTAGAGAAACCCTAGAATGCTGTAAGAAGAGCTTCACAGGCATTGTTGGCTAAAGTTGAGGAAACCGGAGTGTAAACAGTGAAAGCAAGTCTCGTGATAGTCTAGACAGAAAGTAGGACATCACTGACAATTGGGCAGATAGTTATTCATGTTATATTCAGGCACTGAGTTCTTATTTTTCTGCAAAAATCTACTGAGAATATAATTGATATTGTGATGAATCTACAGAACAGTTGTGGTTAGGTGCCAGTGGCCCATTCCTATAATCCTAGTTACTCAGAAGGCTGAAATCTGATGATTACGTTCCAATGCTAGGGCAGGAAGGAAACTATGAGATTCATTTAGCTCTAATTTACCACCAAAAAGTGCAAAGTGAAGCTATGGTTCATGTGGCAGTACACTAGCTTTGAGGGGGAGAAAAAAGAAAAAAATACCATTCTTCCATCATAACTGAAAAATATATTGAGAATGTCATTTCAGTTTGTATAATTCTGAGAAAAATTCCTCAAGTTTCATTCCTTTATAAAGTTGACAACATCGATTATAGCATAGCCATAATTGAGAAAACATTTAATTTAATTTCTCCAAAATGTTCCCAAGCATACATTTCATGTTCTTCTTTACTGGTGGCATTACTACAATAATATATCTTGCCAAGTTTCCTGTGTTAAAATGCATTATATTTCCAGACTGAAATGATTTAGTTACATATGTATTTTATGTCTGGAAAACTGTTATTTTCAAAATCCAACATTTTGTACAATTTAGGGCTTTCTAGACATTTTTCTTGAGTTGAATCAAGCTTACTTGGACTGAATGGAAGCTAACTGAATTAAATTTAAAAATTTGGAATTATGTATTACTTATTTAGTTCAGGCTAACTTTGAAACAAAATAAGGATATAACTTTAAAATAGTTGTTTTCAGCCTGGCATGGTGACTCATAGCTGTAATCCTAGCTACTCAGAAAGCCAAGATCTGAGAATCTTGGTTCAAAACCTACCCGAGTGCTAAAGTCTGAGAGACTCTTATCTCCAATTAACCACTAGAAAACTAGAAGTGGGACTGTGGCTTATGGGTTAAGGTGGTAACCTTGAGCTGAAGAGCTGAGGGACAACTCCCAGGCCCAGAGGGCAAGCCCCACGGCCACCAAAAATTTTTTTAAAATACTTTTTAATCATATACTCACAGTTATTATGAAATGACTATGTCATTGTTGTTATGTCAGTGTGTATTATTTCATCATATCACAATGATAAGAGATATGCCTATAATTTTATTTTCTGATAATTCTTTAGGTGATGATATAAAAATGATGCCTCTTACACTGTTTATTAAAATGGAGACTGAAAGTCAATGTTTTCTTTTGTATTTTGTAACTAGTTAGAGAAAATCCCAGGGTTTTAAACACTGACACTGTCAAAGTCCTACAAAAACAAGGAAGACCAGAGCAAAGCAACCTTTGGCAGAGAAATAGATAGTTGTGCAAAAACACAAATGAATGGGTTGTTTATTTTCTCTCAATACCAATGATAAAACTGCAAGAGAATGTACTTCACTACTTCAGCATGATTTGAGTAGGTAGGTAATAGTAGATCTTATGTGTAAAATGTGTATATATGTATACTTAAGCATTGGTTACAATCCTCCATCAAACTCATACATAGGTATAATTGATCAGAGTGAAAGGTCCTATTTCTCCTCTCAGTATTTTCATAGGTCTTTTCACTGACCTATTTTGGACCTTCTTTATGCCCTGCAGCTGCTCATCACTGCTAACCTGAGTCTACAACTATGAATTCATGTCTTCTTAGGCCCTATCACTTCTTTTCTTTGTTCTTTTTTAAAAACCTATTATTTACTTTGCTGATATTATAAAGGTGGTGTACAGGATTACAATTGCATGAGCCAGGTAATGAGTGTATTTCCTTTCGTATTAGTGTCTTCTGTTCCCTCATTCTCTCCCAGTCCCTCCCTCCTGTCTCTTCCCATGAATTCACTTTCTTTCATTTATTTGCTTATCTATCTATCTATCTATCTATCTATCTATCTATCTATCTATCTATATTTTGTCAGTCCTGGGCTTGAGCTTAAGACCTGTGCACTGTCCTTGAGATTTCTCAAGGCTAGAGCTCTACCACTTGAACCACAGCACCACTTCTGTCTTTTATCTGCGTATGTGGTACCGAGGAATTGAACCGGGATCTTCGTGCATACTAGGCAACGCTCCACCACTAGGCCAAATGCCTGGCCCGAATTCACTTTCTTTTATGTCCAGTGGATGCCACTGTTGCACATTTTCACCCTTTTTCCAAGTGAGTTCTGCGACTCATTTATGACTACTTTTAATCCACAAAAAGTTACTTGTTCTCTGTACCACTTCTTTAGGTCTTTAATACTTTAATTTTACAAAATCTGAAGAGCTCCCTATGTGCTCATTTATTTCCACATCTCCCATGAGTACTGATGCTTTTCCAGTTTAAATTCCTGGTCACATCATCAGAGTAATTCTAAAAGAGATCATTGATGACCTCTGTTGCCCAGGATGAAGCTCACTTCTCAATTTGTCCTCAATTCACCTTACTTAAATCTGAGGCACGTTCAACAATCACTTCTCTTGGCTGGATATAACAACCACAGTCATGCTTCTCAACTATTTAGGAAAACTGTGAAAATATATTACATGTTCCTTTCTGATTATCAGAAACCAGTCAAAGCATGGTGGTGCATGCCTGAAATTTCAGGAACTTGGAGGCAGAGATTGGGAGGATAGCAGTTCAAGGTCAGTCAAAACAAAATCCAAACAGAAATTGGGGCCTCGTAAAAACTATATCTTATGAAATAGCTAAAGCAAAAGGAATCTGGGAGCATAGCTCAAATGGTAGTGTGTCCGCCTCTAAGCAGAAGGATCTAAGTTCAAATCTCAGAATATGTATATGTGTACACAAGAGAGGGAGAGAGAGAGAGAGAGAGAGAGAGAGAGAGAGAGAGAGAGAGAGAGAGAGAGAGAGAGAGGAGGGAGGGAGGGAGGGAGGGAGGGAGGGAGGGAGGGAGGGAGGGGAGTACAAGATAAGGATATAGCTTGTTATCATGCATGAAGCCCTGGGTTCAATCCTCATTAAATAAGTATATACATTCATACACACATACATACACACACATACATACATACATACATACATACATACATACATACATACATTACATAGCCATATTTAACTGCAAAGGAGATTGAGATTGAAGTCTTTTTTTCCGTATATGTTTTATTGTAATTAATAGAAAGGTTATATTATATTCACCAGATAGAAGGTGCATTACTTCACATACATTGATACTCTTTCTCATGTCTTGGTCCCCAGGTCTCTCCCTCTACCTCTGCCCCTCATCTTGTTTTCCCCCCTTCCCTATCCAATTTCAAATAATCCACTATATCAGATAACAAGGTGACACACTGTAACAATATGAGATAACCCGGGGACAGCAAAAGAGATAACAAGGTACATAAGTTTCCTCATTGTTCTTATATATGATCACCCCCTATTTCTGTCTTTTGTGACATTTAAAAGTACACACTTTTATAATGAGATGGAGAGAGTATAGTAGGAATTGAAGTGTTGACATTGTGTGAAAGTCTCAAAATTGGAAGAGAATCTGAAGTGGATAAAAGTAAGGAGCTAGAGGAAGAGATGGAGAAATATTGGAGAGTAGGAACAAGAGTGATGCTCTAAGGATTTATATCACCTTTTCTCTTTCTTTGGCTGACTTACTCACTTGACTGTGAATGAGCTCTGAAAGGAGATGATTATATGGGGTTTAAATCGAAGATCAGGTGAGCATGGAAGCAAGATAAGATGATCATGATTACAGACTGTAAGTAGGGAAAGGAACCAAATCAACATATACTGGCAGAACATGATTTTAAAAGTGTCATATCTGCCTGGATAACTGAGTATATGTGAGAAATCCATTGTTTGTTAGAGTAATGCTAACAGTCGAAACAAATGAATAAAAAATAAACAATGACTCATGCGTGAGAGAAAATTGTTTCTCACTTACATAAATACCAAAACAAATATAGCTGATTGTACATGGACAGGCTCACAATTTCATACTTTCTATTATTTTTCAATTTTCCATCTTCAAAACATGACTTTCATAGTCATTATGTTCACAACAGAAGACCTAACAGCATGGAGGAGTGTTCATGGGAGACTCCATAAGCCAGGTGTAGAGGTAGAATGCTTCAGTCTCATCTACATACCAATGACCAGAGATCAGTTTGGGGGTAAGGATGTAGCCCAGCATTTGAGTACTTATCTAGCCTGTGCAGTGCCTTGGGTTTGATCTTCACACTGAAGAAAATAGTTACCTGGACTTACTGCCAGAGAGAGGAAAACAACTACCTGTTTGTTGAGGTGGAAAGGAAAACAGAAAGGGAAAGAAAATAGGCTTATTAAGTCTCCGGTATACATTGTAAAGTGAGAATTTGTATCCTTCTTAGAAAGCATGCACGTTAAATATAATGCATGCATCTGCAGTCAACGGTGGCTTTGCAAGCACATTTTAAGTTGAAGTGTGGTTGGATTCTGCAGTGGAAATGAGCCTATTGAGCTCATTTTTATCTTCTTGAATACTGAGGCATTTGTGGTTTTGTCTTTAGTCTTAGTGCCAAGTAGAATGTCAAGTAACTTGACCTCTCTATTACCCAACACATAGTGCCCTTCTGAGTACAAGAATACCTAATAATGTGATGTTCTGTCTTTCTCCAATTTCAGGGGGGAAAAAAAACAGAAAAGGAAAGGAAGAGAAAGGGAGGGGAGAAAAAGGAAAGGAGAAAGGACATAGAAGGGAAGAAGAAAAAAGAGGAAGAGAAAAGAAAAAGGAAAGAAAAAGGAAACTCTTGAACTTTTAAAACAAATAGCTCTTGATCTTCAAGGTTTTTAGAACATATTTGTACCTGAAAGCCATATCTATCAAAGGATTAACGGTGAAACAAAGAAAGCACCAGTATTCTATTCATTAGCTTGTGGAAATTACTCTGCCACTTCTGCAGAGCTATCCTTCTCCTGCAGTGATAGAAGATCATTTGAAACCAGTTTCCTACTAACTGAGATGACAATGAAAACAAGTTAGCTCTGCTTAGCTAATTTCTCTCCTTTCTGTATAGATTTGATCAAAAAGGTTTTAGAGTCTTCCCCCAAAACATGACTTTCTTATCATTTAGAAAATATATACAGTGAAAGCATAGAAATATTGAAGGATATTTATTGCAAGTAACATACATGTAGTTCTGGATGAGCAATAAAAAAAAGTGCAGAAAACAATGATGTAAAAGACATTTTCTAAGTTAAAACTGGTCTAAACCAAATGCGGTGGCTCATGCCTGTAATCCCAGCTACTCAGGAGGATGAGATCTAAGCATGGCAGTCCAAAGCCAGCCGAGGCATTATAGTCCATGAGACTCTTATCTCCAATTAACCACCAGAAAACTGGAAGTGGGACTCTGGCTCAAGGGGTAGGGTGGTAGCCTTGAGCTGCAGAGCTTAGGTACAGTGCCCAGGCCCAGAGTTCAAGCCCCATGACCAAACAACAATAACAACAACAACAACAACAACAAAACCACCTAGTCTACCATGGTCTATCTTTTACTACATAACATCTGAATTTAGGGCTTGTTTTTCCATCTCTAAATGTAATATGATACCCAAACAAAATGCCTTGGTCCTTTTCATATATGTATATATTATATATAAGTGTATGTATGCATATTCTATTCACTAAAATAAGTTTGATCTTAATTACAACATAAGAATAATTAAATACATTTTAGACACAGAGAATTCATTGGCAATTAAAAAAATACACATTCCACAAAAGGAATCCTTGACTTGTAATTATTCATTAGCGCCTTCATTCAGTAAATCTTCTGGGATCCTATAGGGCCTTGTTAATCACAGTAAAGAAACATGGCATTGCTTAGCTTGTTAAAAACACACCATGCTAGAATAAAACCTCAAATTTTTCTGAATCAGACGTGGTTTTTAACAACCCCCCCCCCTCCAGAGACTCACCTGCTTATTACAGCTCCAAAAGCACAGCAACCACAGCCCTCTATCTGCAAGATAGACAGTTTTCTTATCAGCAATTATTAGCCAGGTAGCACTAAGCGATTAGACGAGAACCCAGAGAGAAGAGTCCTGGCTATCACTAATGGTCATCTGTTAATGTTTCTGATATAATAATGTTTTAGATGATTACTGCTGAGGGGATGCTGTAGATGTCTGATGGATAGAGACCAGGGAGGCTGTTAAACATCTCCACAATGCACAAGAAAATGCCTACACACAAAAGAGTACTTTCCCCCAAGTGTCTATAGTATACTCACTGGCAAGAACCAAATTATTTTCCTGAGTGGAGATGGGAGGATGGTGTAGGAAACTGAGTGCAGGGTTTGCCTGGCCCATGAATCTGCATCACTGAGTAAGATAACTACACAAAGAAATGAGCTGTCATGTATGAACACCGTGCCTAACTTTGAGCTATATCGTTGGTACTGTGAATCACTTTCTGCTGAGACTTGATTACCATTGGGTATGAATGTGTTATGGCTTTATCACTCTCTGCTGAGACCTATAGTGAGAGTAAACATGTGGACCTCCCCTGCCCTGCCCACCTTTGTGCTGATAGGCTCCTGCACCCTATATTAGCAGAATGTACTTCCTCAATAAATGAGTTCCTGCCTTGATGGGTCTCCCTGACAGCATCTGATTGTCCTCTGGCAAGGGAGGGCTGGGTCCGGGCGATCAGTGGGCCCTCTCCTTTCTCAGCTCTTCCTGGTTGGGGCGTGTTTCTCCCTATCCCTCCTGCAGGTCAGAAGGGACCTAGGACTAAAAACTCCGACAGGGTGGGAATGGGAGAGAATGAGTGAGCAGATGATACTATGTGTTACCTAAGGGAGTGTATCACCTCTAAAGCAGCAATCAAGTATAGTAGAAAGAAAAAAAAAAGTAGTTGATAAATTTTAGGTTGCATTGCAAGGATCTGGAGGGCTTAGATACATTGCTGGACTCAGATCCTGAGATAACTGACTACAGGTTGGATATGGGATTCGAGAGTTTGTTTCTACGAAGATCTAGACATCTGTAAGTATGGCCAGACTGGAATCCACATTTTGAGAAACATTGGCATCTAGTACCAGTAGATTCTATTTGGCTTATTTGGGGTTTTCTGTTTGACATTCTTAATTAACATTTCAAGTTAAATAGAGCCCAAAGTACATTGAGATTTACTTATGGGTTGACAGGAAGCTGTGTGGTAAAATCTTAGGAATGGGTCCAGGGATTAGGGCTGGAGGTGCAGGCAGAGCTGAGTCAATAGAGAAGATCCAGGGCTATTGTCATTTACAGATGATACCAGATGGCAGCTAAATTCCGAGTCCAGACAGCCTGAGGGGCTCGCTAATTGCAAGAGGCTTCAGCTGCAGGAAACACCCTAATCACCCCAATGGCAGCTGGACTGCCCCAGGGAAAACCCCATTGCCAGGAGAAATTTTTTGTGTGTTATAAAGTAGCATTTGAAGGGTAAAAATGACAGGTTCAATTTGGACTGTATTCAGTGGAGAAGGAGAAGAGAGGAAAGGAAGGAGGGAAAAAACAAAAGACAGACAGACGTGACATGGAAACATCAGTGTAATGTGTATTGGATGGAATCAAAGGTGAGAAAGTGATGGACTAAGGGTTCTCAGACAAGGCTCTGACATATCCCGCTCACCCAAGGATCCTTGAAACAAACACAAACTTCACATGAAATGTGGGGCTTTTACATACCACTTTTTCTATACCCTCTATGACCCCTTTCCACAAAACAAAAGCAAAATAAAAATGGTGAGTTCACACCTTGAGGAAGTAAGAAGACTGGCTCTCTTTAATCAGGACCTGCAACTATCACTGAGTTAATTTTGTTCTATGGGGTAGCGTTTAGCAGAACCCCAGAACTGTGAATTAGGGTAAAACAGAAAGATGAGGAGCTCTTCTGGGCTATACCTCAAGCTTTAAGGTTTGGACCAAATTTATAATATGCTACTCAACTGGAGATTTTAACAAGATCTCCTATTACCTGGAAGCAAATGAGAGAAAGCATTTAAAATAATATTTTTGATTGGTTTACAGTGGTATATGGAACCCTTCAATGGATTCTCTTCTTTTGAGATTTGATTTTACAACAAAACAAGTTGTAAGTTTAAAAGCCACTTCAGATTATTTTGTTTTTTAGCCTGTGATTTCTTAAATAGAGTGTCAGTACAGTTCATTCCCAAAAATCAAACAGTTACAAATTTTAAACCTACCTTTTGTTATTTTCACATATATCTTAAATAATACCTATGAAAATGCCTTTTTATTCACTTCACCTCTTTTTTTCTTATAATCTTTCTGAAATTCCAACAAGATTCTAGCCATGCCTTGGGCAAGTGAGGAGAAAGGACACTCCAATACAGTATAGATTCTCAGACTCTACAAATTTGGTCACCAGTGAAACTTTCCTTCCCTTTGATTACCTGTTGGGGCCTAGCCTCCATCCCTGAAGCCTGATTCTGGCTCAGCTGCAATTAAAGGGCTTTGACCAGGCATTCGGTCTTTTGCATACCTCTCTTAAGGCATCTCTGTGTACGTGACTCGATTGAACCCCCCGCAGTTTCGCGGGTCTCGCAGCAGCTCAAGTCTCTCGCGCTTTCCCGCACCTGTCCTGCACAGTACCTGAAAGCCCCACCCAGACCCTTAGTGGTAGCACAGAGGCCCTCTTCCTATTGGCTAGCTTCCCAGTGCCCACCTTCTCCTACCCTAACAGTATATAACTAATTGTCTGACGCAATAAAGGAGGAGAGCATCAGAGAGCATCAGAGATCAGCAGAGATCAGCAGAGAGATCTGATGCGCTTTTTTGGTTAACACTGCTTCTGACTCAGCGTGGTTTTTTCTTCCCCGGTGATTGGGGGAGGGCTGGGTCTTCGACACTTACCATCTCGCTCGGCTCCCGGGGACTACAGGCTGGCCCTGTGTGTCCCCCCCCCCCCCCCCCCCGTTCCCGTGTTGCTGCCCCGGAGAGGAGGGGAGCAACAATTACCTAAGTGAGGGAATTTATAGTTCCCACTGAGCCTAAAAGTCCTCCCTTCCATAATCCTCAAGTGCCTTTTCTGGCCAACAGAAAGAAGCTTCAAAATCACCAAACTAAAAAGCTGAATAAACTGGAAGAGTAACAACTCCCTGAGATGCATAAAAAGTGAGGTTACGGAGCAAAGTACTGTCTTCCCAAATTAGCCAGGCCAAGCAGTAAGCAGAGAAATTGTCAAAGAACAGACACCAGTGACCTGAAGCCTCCCCCAAAATCAGATCCAGGAAAAGAAAAGCTAACTGTTAGGAAGAAGAGATACAATAGAAGGGACGAGACAGAAAATGCCATCCACCAGCTTTACTTCACTATTTCTTTTTTTTTTTTCATGTTAGACTTTTAATACCACCATCCAGTAATTTATTTTAAATTAGAGTAATTTCAAATTCCACAAAACTAAAGAACAGCAATATTTTGTTTGAATTCTGTCTTCTGTACACTCAGTGTATAACACCATAATATTCAACACCAACCTCAGGGAAAGGTTAGCAAAATACATCCAAAAGGGGAACCCTGGTGCTCTTTGTTCCTGAATGGGATGGTCCCACAGGAAAAGCACAGGATACAGCACAACACAAGGGCACCTGTTAACTATGAAGTGAGCAAGACACACTAGCATTTTCTGTATGCATATGGGGTAACCTGCATAGGTTTAAGGGCCTTTTGTGTTCATTTAAAAAAATCAAGCATTTTTCAAATAATCTGAAGAGCACTATTATCCCATAGATAGGCTTTGTGGCATCATGTTATTCTTTTAAATATGACCCCAAAGGAGAATAAAACACCACAGTACAAATGCAAATAACTATAAATTAACTACAAAATTTTTGGTGAACTTAATTGAACAGACTGTCTAATATGAACTCAGTGGGTCAGAGGAAAAGAAATTAAGAATTAAGAAATTAAGAATTTTTTGTACTTCATAATTTTTAGATATGATATTTCTTGAAAATAATGACTTGTATTATCTGGTTCAACGCATAAAATGTATTTTTGTCCTCTTTCCTACCTAATCTCTTTTTACTTCTTACGTGTGATGGAATCCATATAAAGGAGTTTCAATTACATTTCACTATTTCTTGCTTCTCTTCCCCTATTGCAGATACACTGAGCATTTTACTAGGGCTAGTAAAACACTGAATTTGTAATATGTGAATAAATATGAAGCGATCATGTGATATGAAAATGGTTTTTGAGCCAGTTTTAACTTAGATAAGTCATTCCAAATATACATCCAGTTCTTTTATGGGTTAACACTTTTCTCCTCTTAAAGGTCAGAACTTCATCTCTGATTGAAAGACAGCTTCAAGCCCTCCCATCTAGTTCTCCCTATAAAACTCTGGCATCTCTGTTCAGTCATAGAAGCCCATGCTCTTTCATTAATATCTTTATAGGCCACACCATACTTACAAATAAAGTTGTTTATATGTATGTGCACATTGTAGGCATGTCAAAAGGACTTGAAAAATAGCATGTGCTACCGTGTACTACAGAAAGATAAAATATATCTACAATAGACCCACAACACTCTGTGGCCTGCTAACATACTAGCTAACATAAGCATGGGGATATGTACTCTATTTGCTGAAATACTGAATCACCTGAGGTCAAACTCTCAGAATTTATTTTCATTTTTAGGTGATGCATGATTACTGAATTTCTGCTGTTATCTAACTCAGGTTACTTTGGAAATGTTAATATTTTGCTACCAAAATCACGGAACTCAAAATTGTCCACGGGTGCTTTGTTATAAATACATTGCCTAATAATCTTGACACTTGCATTTCATCTTTCACTCATAGACAGTGAAATGTTCAATTAAGGAATGAAGGCTGACTTTGATGAGTTTGCCACCCATTCCTCGGCATTAAAGTACTGAGCTACGCTATCACCAATAAAGCTGAAATTTTTATGCTATCTGTATTATTCAGTTAAGTGATCTGAGGAACAATCTTGCCCTATCTCCAAGGTATGGATACATTTTAAATACTCTCTTCCTTTTGATAATCATTTTCACTTAACTAGGCAGGCTGAGTGAGAGACAGAGCAAATGAAGACAGTGAATCTGTCACTATGGTTTTTTTTCATTTTTCTCACTACTAACTACTGTATAAAATCTCCTCTGATAAAGAGAAGAATATGACAAGACTTGCTTAACTTTAAATATGAATTAAATATTTGAGATGACTCGGAAGAAACAAGGAAGTCATTAATGGTCCCAGCCTGAGAATTTGTACTTAAATATGGGAGCATTTTTAAAGAATAAAACATTTATTTATTGTTACTATCTTTAAGTAGTTGTACAAAGTAGTTGCCATCTAACAAAGCAGTTTGAGAACACAATATATCTTAAAGAAAATAAACATCTTATAGTGGCTCAAAAAGTTTTATTTCTAGAGCCAGGCGTGGTGGCTCATGCCTGTAATTCTAGCTACTAAGGAGGCTGAGATCTGAGGATCGCAGTTCAAAGCCAGCTGGGCACAAAAGAACCTGAGACTCTTATCTCCAATTAACCGCTAGAAAACCAGAAGTGGTGCTGAGGCTCAAGGGGTAGGGTGGTAGCCTTGAGCTCAGGGACAGCAGCCAGGCCCAGAGTCCAAGTCCGACGACCAATAAAAAAAAAAAAAAAAAAAAAAGTTTTATTACTGTCACTTTCTTAAAATAGGAAACAATGTCTTGGAGGACTAAGGACTGAACTCAGGGATTTATACTTGCTAAGCAAAGGCTCTACTACTTAAGCCGTGCCTGAATCCTTTGGTTTCTAGTTTTGCAGACAGGGTCTCATGCTTTGCTCAAGCTGACTCGTATTACTATTCTCCAGGGTCTACCTCCCCATCAGTGCTGAGGTTCTAGACCCAGGTTGCCATGCCTTGCTACAAAAAAGAAAGAAAGGAAGAAAGAAAGAAAGAAAGAAAGAAAGGAAGAAAGAAAGAAAGAAAGAAAGAAAGAAAGAGAAAGGCGTTTTGTTTTTTTTTACATATTTGTGTGAAAGAAATTTGTCTTAGCAAATATGAAGGAAAGCAAGAAACACTAATGTCTCAATTTTAACCACTAACCTTGTAAAAATAATTAAGAAGTGCTCAAGGAATGTTTCAAAGTGTTTTAAAAGTATTTAAGAAATAGCTAAGTGGTGGCCTGTTAAATATCAGAAATGGGAAATGTGCCATCAAAACGTATAAATGGGATAAAATATGCTAGTCACTATGCTAATTTTCTTCTTGTTCGAATTTAGGTTGTCTCCCATATTTTTGAGATTGTGTAATATTTAACTCTTAAGAGTAACCGACCTTAAACTGAATAATTTAGATGCTGTTTATGTATGCACATGTATGTGTCACATACAAGCCACTCCTCACACTGCTTTTGCAGCAATAAAAGAGAAGAGTTAAAAATTTTCTTATATCCTCCATTAAAATGTGAAAGTAAGAAAACAAATGAGAAAAAATATATATGTATATATATTTTCCAGTCCTGGCCCTTGAACTCAGGGCCTGGACACTATTCTTGGGCTTTCTCAAGGCTAGAACTCTACCACTTGAACCTCTGCACCACTTCCAGCTTTTTCTGTGTATGTGGTACTGAGGATTTGAACCAGGGTCTTCGTGCATGCTAGGCAAGCACTCTACCACTAGGCCAAACTTTTGGCCAGAGAAAATATATTTTATATATTTTGTATGCAGTAGTGATTTGAACAGTTGTCTTTCTTTCCTCTAGCCTTCCCGGACTCCCAGGGAACTATGTCAACTCCATTGCTGCTTCCTCTCATTTATTTTTATTTTAAATTGCTTCCTTCATTTACCCTTTGCCTAAAGCTGATGATGGCATTTGCACTAAAAAGCATAGAAACACCACCAAAAGAAGAGCACAGGGAAAGGAAGGGTAATTTAAATAAGTCCCTGAAGCTCTCAGGGAAGATGCTGTCCACAAAGGTCAAGCCAGTGATGTCTGAGCACCAACAGTGTGCCAAATACTCTACTAGATGCTTTGTATCTGCTCACTTAGTCTGCAGGAATCCTATAAAAATGAGTGCTGTTGTTTTTCCCATGCATCAGATGAGAAAACTGAGACCTGGAGAGGTTAAATGATGCTTATTAACTAAGAGCACGGAGTCAGACCAGTGATTCGTAACACTAACTTCTGTTTATTTTTGTTATGTCATTTTACTTGGACAAAGATGAAAACACAGATTGGGTGTACAGGACCATAAATGACTAAAAGGGAAAAAAATAACAAACTGAAGTCCCCCCCTCCCTCTTAAACTATGGCAAGAGGTTTTTCCAAACTCTGCGTAAGAACTTTTGCCAAACCAAAACAAAACAAATGATTTTTATCAGCACTCATTTTTCTTCAGGATGTAGTTCAAATAAACCAATTACTTAGTTCCTGAAGAGCTATGGGGTCAGTTAACTGAGGCTAGTTGCCACATCTATAAAATGAGTCTAGTAATAAATAATTCCTGCCTAGTCCACCCACTAAGAGTGGCTGATAAATCTAATGAGATAAAATGTGGAAAGCTCTACAACCACAGACAATGTAACAAAAGCTCTGTGTTATTTAATATTTCTTCACATGAAGTTCTAGATTCTAGATTGCTACAGATCGTTGCTTGGGTAAAATGCTTTAACTTGTGTTGCTCTACTGCTAATCAACTGTTGAATGCCTCCTATGTGCCAGACACACAAAGTAATATATGCTGGCGCAATTAAGCATGCCCCCTGTAAGCTTACAGTAATAGCTCCACTTTGCATGTGTATCTCCACTTCACAGTACTGTCTTCACTTTATACACAAGCATGGGGAGAGAATTTGACTGCATTGTACAAGGATTGCATGCATGACTCATTCACATAAAACATAAGAAATACCTTACCACTATGGTTACTATTATTCAACAGTCATTAGTGTACTTCTTTGTCACTTTGTAATATCAACAAATAGCATATTCTGCATATCCTGTGGATGAAGTAAAGGAATGGGACATCATTATTCCTCTCCCAGGAATAATAGGAATTTCATCACACACACACACACACACACACACACACACACACACACTCACACACACTCACCATTACAATACAGAATAGTTTCACTTAAAAAAAAATGCCCATCTCTTCATCTCTCCTATTCCATCCTTGCCCCACTGCTTACCCTTGATTTCTGTCTCCATAGTTTTGGCTTTTCCAGAATGTCTTATACTTTGAATCATGTAGTTATAGCCTTTTAGATTTGGCACCTTCCACCTAAAACTATGCAATTAAGATGCTTCAAGTTGTCATTTCCTATTGACATATGACACTTGATACCTTTTCATATGTTCATGTCATGCATATCTTCTTTGAGGAATTATTTGTCCAGATATTCTGCTCCGTTTTTTTTTAAATATTTCCATTTGAGTATTCTTGTGTAATCTGAATACCAGTCTTATCAGATATGGTTTTCCAAGGATTTTTCTCCAGTCTCTGGATAAACAGAACACATTAGTTATAATAATATTCAGCTGACAATGAAAAAAAACTTTTATTCTCTAAGTAATTATACAAAGGAGTTAGCATTCTTCAAATTAGTGTATGAGTGCAATGAATATCAGTCAGAGCCTACACTGTCATGCTTGGTGATGTATGTGAGAAGTCACTAACTCCCAGGATATCTAGATTTTCCATTTCATCTTACTTTAATAATTTTGTATTTAATATTGATGTTGATTCATGAGTTAAGGTTAACTCAAATTAACTTTTGAGTCAGTATTTTCTGAGAAATATGCATCTGTGTTTAAATGTCTTTTTCTTTTTCTCTATATAGTACATATCCGTGAGTTTGTGTGTGTGTGTGTTGTGTGTTTTCCAGGGCTATTTATTAAAGATGGTATCTTTACCATAGCTTAGTTGACTATGCTTGTGAGTCTGTATATGTGTTTCTGTTATATTCTCTTAGTCTATTTGTATATTCTTTTCCCAGCATTACACCGTCTTGGTTACCTTAAAATTTGGTAGTATCAATCCATTGATTTTACTCTTCAATATTCAGTAAATTACTTTGGATTTTTGCATAAAAATAAATTTTGAACTTAGCTTTTTAATATCCGTAAAATCACTTCCTGATATTTTGTTGGGGACTGTGTTGAATCTAGAGATAAACATGGGAATAGGCAACATCTTCACATTATTGCATCATCTCCTTCATATATTTGGAAAATATCTGTTTAAATCTGTGACATCTATCATCAAAGTTTGATGGTTTTCCAGGGAACTTGTTCTTTTTTCTCTATTCTTTTTATTTCTGTTTGTTAGACTGGATGATCGTCATTACCTATCTTCAAATTCATTGTTTATTTTTTCTGCCATTTCAGTTCTATTACTGAACTTCATTAAATTGTACATTCCAGTTCAACAATTCCTATGTGGTTCCTTTTTCTAGTTTATATATTTTTATTGGTTGTCTATATTTGACTGGACATTTTCATACTTTCCTCTAGTTATTTAGATATCAGTTTGTTCTTTAAATGCAATTACTGTAATAGTGGATTTAAAATAGTTGCTTACTAAGTCAAACATCTGGACCTCTTTGGGAACTGTTTATGTTGTCTCTGTACTTCTTTATTCCTTTACATCTCCTAATTTTCTTTTGAAAACTTACTATTTTAACTAATAAAACATAAGAGCTCTCAGCATAAGCCTTTTCCTTACCAGGATTTATTTATTTTTGTTGTATTATTGCTACTATATTTTAGTAGAGTGACTTTTCAAACTAATTCTGTAAAATTTCTGTCCACTAATAAGCAGCCACCTTTAACTGCTCCATTAGCTTATTCATGGGCTAATGATTTGGACAAAGATTTTTACTAAGTTTCTCAACTTTATTGTGGGTCTTTGTGTGAGTATTTGAGCACATATGTGCAGGGTAGGTAGTTTATACTGGCCCCCAACCTTTTATTCCTGCTTATGCTGTGTGTCGCAATGTTTGCCAGAGGTGAGAAAGAGTGACTTTTCAGTGACACTGCATGCGCAGGTCCTTCTGGATTTCCAGGATTATAGCAGAGTATTCCAAACTCCTCAATGCACTTTTTGTTCTGAAGTTTCCTGGTTGGGCTCGTTTGCCTAAATGTCATTCCTTCCTGAGACAGCTGTAATATGACAGTTACCACGGACTATTTTCAACAAATGTTCCAGGGAAAAAGCCATTCACAGTGAATGAATTTAGACTTAGCTTACAACAAATATTATGTGGAAATGAATTGCTAGCATCCCTATGTTTGTGTCTTAAGGCCATTATTAAGGAAAATAGAATTGTCAGAACACAGAGAGTCATAAGTACACAGGATAACTGAAATATGTTTAAGTCACTGCCAAGAAAATAGCATATATAGTATGAATTCACTACATAAAGAAGTGAGTCACATCCTATATAGGAGCATGTGCCGAGGTGCAAGACTTCATCACGTTACTCAGAGCAGCAGGAAGTTCTACACTTCTGGATTGTTTATTCCTGGAATTTTCCATTTACTGTTTTTAGAGCACAATTGAATGAAGTAACTGAAATGGCAGGAATTATAATGACAGATGTCTGATTAGTGTATTCTTGTTAGGGATTTAAGTTTACCTAGGTAGGGATTTGCTAGCCTTGAAACTGCAGAACAAGGGACACAAAGGGAGAATGGATGCCTTGTTTGAAGCCTAAAGCTGCTTTTCAGAGGATAAAGTACCCTTTGGCCAAATGCAGGTGGCTCACACCCATAATCTACCTACTCAGGAGGCTAAAATTTGAGGATTGTGTTTTGAAGCCAGTCTGGGAAGGGAAGTTCATGAGACTCTTATATCCAATTAATCACTAAAAAAGCCAGAAGTGGAGCTATGGTTCAAGTGGTAGAGTGAGAGTTTTGAGTAAAACAGTACCCCAGAGACAGTACCCCGAGACAGTACCCCAGGACTGAGTTCAAGCCCTAGGACCAGCACAAAAAAATAAAATTAATAATAAGATTAGTAAAATGATCTCATTTCCCATGTCTCTCTAGAAATTATTAAGAACATCCTCTTTTTCCTCAAGGCATATGAGAATATGCAAATTATATTTTCTATTCTACTCTAACTGGCGCAGTGAAGGCTGAAATTTCAGGAATGATGACACCTTAGAAGTGGCGTGGAGTTTGGAGATGACCAGTTGGGGAGAGAACAGCAGCAAAAACCTGCCTTTGCCCAGAGTGCAAAAGATAAAAGAAGTTATGACAAGCCAAGTTCATCTGGCACACAAACAGGAGACCAAATTGTAAATTAAAAAGCCCCGAGATAGACACATAAATCTTGGATAGCATATAAGTTTTTACTGATTATTTTTCAAAGGTGGCCACATATAATGACATAAATCCTTGCTTCTGTCCAACAGTCAGTTAATATCTACAAGGAAAGCTTAAAGCCTCTCTACCATGTTGTGAATCCAGTTCTCATCCACAAAGGACTAGCAGTTTTGTTCCTAAAGACTTCACCATTGGGCAAACAGTATTTCCTACTCTTCTCAGAGTACGTTGGTGTCTTGTGCATGTGTGCATGCATACACACATGCACCTATGTGTGCATATGTGAATGTTTCCCCAAGATACAGAAAAAAAAGTAACTTGGGCTCAGGGACACAAATTATGAGTGTTTGGAGAGTTTCAGAAAACTCAAATTCACAAAGTTAAGAGTGGGGCTCTGAGAATGAAAGGAAGAAGAAAACTATAGTTGTCTCAGCACAAATTAATAACTGTGTCTTCAGGGCTCTGCCATGGGGATAAACATCATCCACGTGTTTTAGTTCTATTCTGTTTCTCTAACTTGACCTTAGCTGCCCAGAGTTCCTATTCTCAGCAGAAGGTAGAGACAGCCTCAGGTGAATGGTGATATGAACTGATCTGCCAAGGAAAGGACAGTGACCTTTTCAAATAATGCCCTGTATTAATGAGCTTTTCCATGGCTGTGACTAAATACCATTTAGGGACAGAAGGAAGGAAGGAAGGAAAAAAAGCAGGAAAGGAGGGAGGAGACAGGGGAGGGAAGAAAGGAAGGGAGGAAGGGAGGAAGGAAGGAAGGAAGGAAGGAAGGAAGGAAGGAAGACAGAAAGATAAAGGAACAGAAGCTATTCTGAATACTTATTCTGCCCACACTATACAGAAAAAAGAACTGCCATTCAATGGATAGCCTGGATTTGTTCTATCCCAGGCTTCTTTTTGCATTGCTCAGCCGAGTTGCTCACCTACTTCTCTGTTACATCTGGCTGTTCCTGCTGAAGTAGTCTCCACTTTACTGTTGGTCACAAGATGCTTGCTTGTTCACAGTATCTCTACTTCATAAACTCTCCTGAATGATCACTTCTTCCACTTCTTCTCAGTGTAAACCTCCATTTCAATATTACTAGCATATCTGTGGGTTTTTCTGTGTATTTTATATTTTAAATCCTGTAAAAGTTAAGATTCCTATCGGATTTTTCACTTAGTTTGCAGCAGTTCCCTTGGTGGACCTCCTCTTTAGGCCCCTGACTATTTTGTAGTCAGTAGATTTTCATTGTAGATCTAGTTCATGAATGTCAGTATTTATGAACCAAATAGAATGAGACAGAAATTCCTAAGAAGGAGACAGCAGGCCTGGAAAATTCTCTGTAGAATCTCCAAAGAAATTTATAAGCGCACTCAAAGGTTTATCTATTCTTTTTTATTATTAGATTGTGTACCCTTGTAAACTCATAAATAACTAATATTTTCCCATATCTAAAGTTGGTTCTTTATTGTTGGGATCATCTCAGGGCTATGGGTAATCACATAGATTCTGAATCACCATTGACCAAAGAAGAGTTAACTGTTTTATGGAGACAGAGAGGTTTTCCTGCTACTCTCATCAACATGACATGCTAACCAGCTCCCCTCACCAGCCCACTGCTTTCAAGGCATCTCACACCAAACGTAGCCATCACCAGCAAAGTGCATCTGTGATGAATGAGATTCAATCAGCCTTCTGGCCTTCCAGGTCCAAGATAACATTTCTGCTATCGATAGTATCAGCTTATAATTTAATTTCAGGTCCTAGCTCCTAAGAGATAAGACTGTTTGCAGAGCTAAAATCTAATCCAGTTGAAGGTATTGGACAGAGTTCCATAAATTCTGATGGCCACAACGATAGCCTGATTTCCTTAAAACTCAGCGAGAATACATTTGACAAACATGAATTTCTCAAAGGACTCATAATGAAAATGATCACACACACACACACACACACACACACACACACACACACACACACACACACACACCCCTGAATATTTGCTAACCCACTTATGCAGATGCCTGGACTTGCTGGATTGTTTCAACATACCCTTTACAAGAATGAGAAGATTCTATAATCTTTATAGGGATGCAAGGAGAAAAAAAGAAAACATGTTTCCTCTTAGGGCATTCAGTGAAAATTGATCTTTCTTAGTTTATTGTTTACCTATATGCATGTTTGTTGTTACAGTTGCTAGCCATACAGAGGATAAGCAGCAGAGGTCATTCTTCTTGGCTAGGTGTCTCATGTCACCCACCCTGTCTACCTTCTGTGTCATTATTTAGGAAGATCTGCAGCTGTAAACCCAGCCACCTTCAGCTCCCCTTGACTGCAGAGCCCCTGCTGTTCCCAGATTGAGGTAGGCGTAGCCTCAGTTACCATGCAGCTTCTGACCCATCCAAGGAGGATAATTCTATCGCATGTCTCTTTAGCCTCTGTTTACACTGTCTTGAAGGCATCAATTCTCTCAGGTGAAGAACACAAATAAAATTTAAGAAATTCTCCCTCAGGCTAAGAGGTTAGGAATCATGCCAAGGTTTCTCTGAATGAAGTCACTCTCAGCCTAATCTCCTGCTCAGCTCCAGCTATCACAACTGCCTGCCTCTCTTTGATTAGGGGAGAATTAAAGGCATGGTAGAGTCACTCAGGGGTTTGATTGCCAGTCATTTTCTCCTCTGATCTAGTCTGTTTTATAGCATAATCCCAAGATGATCTTTGTTCTTCTCTTTCTTTTGCTAATTTTGTCCCGTACATGTGTGTGTGTGTGTGTGTGTTTGCGTGCATACATACATGCATACAAACCCCTAAACTGACAAATAATCATAAACAATACACATGTCTTCTGTGGTTCTTTTTTTTTTTAAATCATTCCACATCCTCCTCCACTCCGAACAAAGAACTTGGGAGAAACTGCCTTTCTCCTCCAGTGCGATGCAAAATCGTTAAATAAAAATTATAGGGTGGTTTAGCCAATTTCTCTACTCTACTGTGAGTTCCTTCAAACTGCTATCTCTCCCTCTGCTGGCATCCTTCTCAGGTTCCTAGCTTCTTCTTCAAAGTACAAACAACAGTGAACGTGTTTGTCAAAACAATAAGAGCTATGGAACTCAGTCTTTCACATGCCAGCTCCATTCTCTCATCTTAGGCATCTTAGGCCCAGTTTCAACTAAATGACTGCTAGGGCATTGTCTCCTGTAATCATACCAACATAAATTTCATGTGAAAGAAATTTCTTCCTCTATGAAGATCTGGATGAGGATAAAAATTGACTGTTTGTAAGTAAATACTTCAAATGTAAGCCAGGAACATAAAAAATAGTCATTATTCATTTTTTTTTAAAAAAGCACTACAGTGGAGGAAAACTGTAAGAAACAAGAGGCGAGAAACTGAGATGGGCTCAAGTCTTTAATGGGAGACAGAGCTGTCAGGCTGCTACAAGCAGGAATGGAGGCCGCAACAGTGCACAGGTGTGAGTGGAATGTAAACCCAATTTTAGGGGGCAGTCAAATAGGTCACAGTTACATGGACTGGGGGAATTTGGGGGACAGAGTCAGCTCTGAGAAGAAGGTGTTGCAAAGGTATGTGATGCGGGCTACAGGAATTGGGGGAGAGTCACATTCTGAGGAGTGTGATGGGAAGGTCTCAACTGGGGCAGGAATTTGTACTTCACACTGCAATACAGCCTCAGAGAAAGAGAAACTTCACATTTTTGTAAAGAGGTTGAGGGCACAAGGTAGTCACTTACTGGGCAAGCTGACTCTGAGACTTAGAAAGCCAAAAGAGCATAAACTCTACTAATCACTTTTCTTCCTTTTCTTTGGATCATGGGCTGGATGCTGTCCCGGAGCTCTTTTTTCTCAAGACTCAGAACTCTGTCACATTGAGCTACAGCTCCACTTCCATTTGTTTGTTGAGTAGATAATTGGACCTAAGTGTCTCACATGAACATTACTGCCCAGGCTAGCTTTGAACCATGATCATCAGATCTCGCCCTCTCGAGTAGCTGGGATTACAGATGTGAGCCACCAGCATCTGGCTGCACAATTTCAATATTACTCTACGTCTTTCCTTGAGTAAACGTTATTCTAGGGTAAAGTATAAGCATATCTCAAACCACATTCTTCAGGTAACTTTGTAAGTAATAAAGTAGCTAATATGATACTCATTGGCCCAGTTTCTACAGTTCTCTCTCTAATACTTGAAGGAGTAGGAATAACTTTTCTATGTGAAGCCTCTTGAAAAATCCCAGTTAGAGGAACAAATTATGCTCCTAATTCTTTAATGAGAACAACTAGAGTTGAGAGAGGAGAGAAAGGATTAGGGGAAGGATAAAGAAGAGATTAAAAAGTATTTGTTCAATAAACTAGTTATCTGGAGAAAAAGAAAATGGATAGCTGTTACTATATAGAACAACTTTAGATAGATGCTGACTTTGTATACATACATGTCTGTACATATGTACGCATGTGTGTGCATTTGTATATATATGTAAATGTGTTTACTCTGAGTTAAGTACATACCCAGCACATTTTTAGAACATAAAGTCACATCAAGCTTTATCTGCTCCTTTGACTTATGGACAGTAAGCCCTTCATTGCAAACTCCAGCTAGGTTTTTATAATTTTGTTTTCTTGTTCCTTAGACATTACACTTAGCACTTACTTTTACTTAATAAAGTAAATACAAATTAGATATGGAGTGTTGTGCATAGTCCTGTTCTAGTAGAGTCTTGCTAAATGTAGTCATTAGTCATTCTGAACGGGGTGATTGACAGGGAATTATGACTTCAGAAAGGAAGGAAATAAGTATTCAATTATGATTATTCATGAAATCATGCATTTATTTAATTATTGGACTCAACAGTGCTTTAATGTCATAATATTACACTAATTAAAACAAAATGTCTTCATCAAAACATATACTTCTACATTATTAGTAAGAATATAAATGAATTCAATCTTTGCCTAGAATAATTTGGCAAGATTTATCAAAATCTTGAAATATAACTATCAGCTCTTGCCTAGAAACAGTAGGGAAATCATCATATCTATATAAAATATTTGTGCTCAAAATTTCATGAGTAGATATGACTTATAATAAAAAACATTTTCATTGCCTATTAATAGAAAGCTATTTGTTTTAATTAGTAAATATGTAATTTAGACACCTTACCCCATAGAATTATAGAGTAAAAACCACAATATACAGAAGATTAAGGAAATAGTGTTACTGAAGACTTCGTGTTTCTAAATATATGCTTTTTGAAACATCTTCACTAAGATGGCATCTTTCCCTTTCTTTTGGAGAGTTGGTTTGTGTGGTTGGGAGAGTTTTCTCTGGATCTTTTGAACTCTGCCTGCTTTGGAATTAGAGGCACAGACTGTTCTTTCCTCCAGATGATCTTTCCAAGAAGGTTGTTATTATGAGCTACCTCAGAAAGTAGACACATACTTTTCCTATTGATGGTTAAGTGTTATTCTATCTAGTTCAATCAAGATAATATTAGTAGGGTGCCAGTGGCTCACACCTTTAATTACAGTTAGATAGGAAGCTGAGATCTAGAGAGTTACTGCTCAAAGCTATCCTGGGTAGAAAACTCTAAAAGACTCCATATCTAATTAACCAGCAAAAAGCGGAACTGGAGATGTGATTCTAGTCTTACAGTACCAGCTGACGGAGAACAAATACCTGAATTCAAACCCTAGTACCAGCAAACAAACAAGCAGAATATCTCTTTCTGAGACAAACCCCTGGTCCATTAAAAAATCATACATAAGCTCAGGATTTCTGTTATACTCACATGAGGTATAATTCCACTGGACTCTGCATGTGTCCTTTTGGGGGAGTTGGGAGCCAAAATCTACGTTAAAGTATATGGACCTATTCTGCTGTAATAAACTATTCTTTTTCTCTGCCCTAGGAGTCTCGGCACTTTAGCCAGTATCTGTAAAATTCTTACAGAGTAAAACTGTTCAGCTTGTAGCTTCTGAATATCTCACAATACTATGCCAGTTTCTCATAGGAGGACAACGGAGAATATTTGTCTACTGGGAAACCTGAGCTACCTGCAAGAGCTTGTGGGGCTTGACTTTCAATGCAGAATCTCTTTAAACCTCACATCATTCACCGACTTCTCTTTATGAGGTTCATAGGGTGAGGAACTATCACAGAAAAATAACTAGGTCTCAGAAAACAAAATGTCATGTGTATTGTCTGACAGGGAACAGGTGTTTGGTGCAGAGGATTTGGAGTGAGGAGGCTGTCGCCTTTAAATATAACTGTCAAGTGATCAGCATCCACTAGCAACTCGCACTGGGAACAGATCTTTTCTTTTATATGGCAGATGAGATTTTATAGTTGCTGGAGGTTGTAAATGTTTGTGAATATGGCTGTGTGTACATATGTTCTCTCATCAGCAGCCACTGGAACACAAGAGAAAAGTGTTTATGAAAACGTCCTTGTCTGGTAGAGGTTCCATTTCTGTAATTTGAAGTGAGATAAAGGAACGGAGTGCAACCATCCTGATTTTGAATCTCCACTGTACCTTACTACTTAGAGAAAGTGATTTAAGTCAAAGAAAGGAAACATAGAAAGGGAGATTTTCTCCTCGTCTTCAAGTCACTCATGTTCTAAGAAGAATTATATTTTAAAAAAAAAGACCTAAATTTTTATCTGATGGATTTTAGAGAATACAAACTTAGAATGACAAAAACAGGGTTTTTTTAAAAAAGAATTTTAACAAAACTATTTTGGTCTAAGGCTAAGCTATAAGACAAAGGTAAAAGCTCATCTTCACTGGTTACCAAAAAGTCAAATCAATTGTTCTGATACATACTTGTCCTTCTTTGATTCTTCTAGGCAGAGAGGATTTGTAAAATGATCTTTGACTCCTCTTTTTTTATTTTAATCTTAATTCTTTTGGTATCTTTAGTTGTACAATGTATCATTTTATTTAACAAGTCAGTTTATAAGTGCAGTACATCTTGATCAGTGTAACCTCTTATCATTCTTTCCCTTCCCTCCCAATCTTACCCCTTCTCAGTTTTCCTCATTTTGCAGGACATTCATTAAATACTGTGACTGAATTCTACCCCACCCCTTCCTCTTTCTCAGTTTCTCTGTCTCTGTCTCTTTTATCTCTCTGTCTCTGTCTCTCTGTCTTTCTCTCTCTCTCTCAATCTCTCTCCATCCGTCCCCATCTCCTCATTCATCCATCCCTGCTTCCCTTCACTTTTCCCCTCACTTCTCAAGTACCAGTTTCTTAGCATATATTTTTATTGGACTGTGAGTTCATTTTTCTCAGGAGTCACATGGGCAAACACTATTCTTTCCACCAATATTGGTTCCTATGGTTCACTGAAATAATGGTAGTCTAGTTATGAAACATTTTCAGTTAAAAGACTACATTTGCCAATGGTCTTTGGGTTCTATATGACCATGGGATTAAATTCTGAACAATCAGAAGCTTTTCCTCCCCTGCTTCTCCTCCCTTGTTTCTGTGTTCCTTTTCCTTCCTCAGTAAAGCAGATGAAGTCCTGTAGTAATCTGACAGAGTGCAATTATCTTGCAGATGTAAAATTACCAACAGGAGCAGACTTTGTGCTTTCTTCACAGTCTCTTCTCTGAATTCTTCTCAGAATAAACCCTGCATATATAAAACAAGTAGCTTCTTAATGAACCACTGATTCTCACTAATACAGATGGTTCTATCTCCCATTAATATGTTTCAGGAACTGTCATTTGTATGCCTTTACGAACTGCCATAAAAAATTCAATTTTTTTAATGGATTAGAAATTTTCAAGTTTTGAACAAAATAAATGATCTGAGAGAGAGAAAAAAAGTCTACACAGTAAATTAACCCTGAAAGTTAAATTGTTTCCAAACCACAAAATTAAATGAGATTCTATACTGTTTTATATTTAAAACGAATAGATAAACACTTCTTAAAACATGTTCTTCAGGGCTGGGAGTTTGGCCTAATGGTAGAGTGCTTGCCTAGCATGCATGAAGACCCGGGTTCAATTCTTCGATATCACATACACAGACAAAGCCAGAAGTGGTGCTGTGGCTCAAGTGGTAGAGTGCAATCCTTGAGGAAAGCTCAAGGACAGTGTTTAGGCCCTGAGTTCAAGCCCCAGGACTGGCAAACAAAAACAAAAACAAACAAACAAACATGTTCTTCATTGCTTGTTTTATGTTCCACCCATCCATGAAGCATTGAGGTGGCGTGAGGTCAGATGGTCTGTATTTGAATGTGGGTCCTACATCTTCTCTATTGCCTGTAACTGGGCAAACCCTTCCCCACTTTGTTTCTGCTGCTACGTCTGATAGTGAATGTTCTGGTTAAATAGGTGTTATGAAGGTTATATAATTTAATATAAACCTTCGCTATAGATAGTGACTGGTATATGTTGTCATCTATAATGATTATTATTCCATATTTAAAATATGCAATATGTATTATGTAATTTACTAAAGTAACAATTTTTGTTTTATATTAGTCGAAGTGATAGGACTCACCTCTTACAAGTAGAGAAAAACAATGTATATAGGTTGTGAGCTTTCACATTTATTATAAGTGGCAAATGAAAACTACCGATAATCACACTGTAAAGACCATGACAAACACTCCTATGACCCACTCCCACTTCTTCACCAAGAATACCACAATGGATGAGAATGATATTCAAGTAAAATGAGAAGTGGGGTTTCTTAAGAGGCCTCAATTTTAATTTATTTTTTTACTGTATATAGACCATAGAATTTGAGGTTTGATAGAAAATGAAATCTCACTTATCTTTTGAAATATTTCTTTGGTTTAGGCTTAAATCTATAGTCTAAAGTCTTGAAGATATATTCATATTATGAAATGGTTATAGTACAATTACATTGGGGGAATTACCCATTTTGAATGTGAAGCTATATCACCTGCTTCTTAAAAAGATAATGATTCCTATGGGCCAAGCAGAATGATATGCTCCTGTTATCTGAGCTACTTTGGTGAATGAGGGAAATGAGGTTTTTGGTCAGGCCAGACAAATGGGACCCCGTCTCTCAAAATATGAGGAAGGTGATCAGGAGATGTAGTTCAAATGGCACAGCACTTGCCTACCCAGTTCAAAGCCCTAAATTCATTCCTTAGCACCAAAAATGTAGGAATTTATATGTTCACTAGAGTTAGAAGTAATTGCATACCCATACATTTCATAAGCTATGGGAACATGTCATAGCTTTGAGTGCTCTTGTTTAGATTCTCTTAAGTTTACACAGTACTGTTTCTCCTATTTCCTGTTTGGGTTTTTTTTTTGGTGGGGGGAAGTTTAAACTGTATTTTTTAAAATCTTTTCTTCTTTGGTTCTAGAGATTGAATCCCAGGCACTGCATTGGCTAAGCAAGTGCTTTGCCACTGAGCTACAATCCCAGTACTCTCCTTCCTATTTCTTTTGTCACATTTTAATTTGTCTCTGCTCATCTGAATTCTTGTTTACTTTTGGATATTTCTTGTTCACCTGCATTAATGTGATATGTCCTCAGTTATCATTAGAGTTTGCCTACAGAAAGGAATTATCTCTCATCATAAAATGATGCTCTTTTTTATTAGTTCATAATTGAGCATTGCACAATAATTCCCCTCTGCCCCTTATTCTTGTGACTATCTCTAATTACTTGCTTTTGCTTATCAAGCTGGAAATCTATTTCATCAACTGTCCCCAGAAAGATCAGGCCATTTAGCATATTCATCAAAGCTGTTTCTTAAAATAATATGACTCCTAACCTCCAAGGCTTTCTATTTCTTCTGTCCAATCTTCTTATCTCCAATACATACATAGTTTCCCAATTCCTATTTATATCCTTTGCCTTTTTATGTAACTGTTGGTTTTTAATTGTGACAATTGATCACATGCTGATATAGCTAGAGATTCTGTCCCAAGCCTCTTTATTTGAATATAATATTTAAATTGAAGGATACTACTGCTTGCCCAATGTCTCTGATAATTCCAAGATAATATTTATCAGTCCTAACTACCTAGATTACTTAGAATTAGGCTCCTTATTTTATTATTTTCCCAAATGAAAAAAACTAGAATCACATTCACAAAAGTGAAGAATCAGAGAAGAAATTTAAAGCAAGTTTGAATAGCACTCACCTCCAGTATCCTCCATCTTAACAGACAAAACTTTTGAATTGTTAGATTCCACATATGACTATTTTTCCTTCCTCTCTCCCTTCCTTCCTTCTTTTATTACTTCCCCTGTTTTAAACAAGAAAAAGAGCATACAAACTTATTAAATGCCTAATATATGGCATTGCTAGACTCTACCAAATATTATTTTGAAGCCTTTTATTATTTTTCTAATAGACGCTTATAACACAATTGCTTATTAAAGATTAGAATATTTCAAAACTTACTAAATCACATTTTTCTTTCTGCTTCATATACTGATTCTACCTCTATTGATTCTTTCATATTGATTATATTTGCCTCTGTATCAAAGGCTGTATGTGTACCAAACTGATTATAATAATCTCATGGTAAGCACAAATTATTGTTTTTCAAAAAGCATTTGTGTAGAGGAAGGAAGCAACAAATGAAGTAGAACTAGCAAAGTTTCACTTAGATAAGTTGAAACAGAAAGTCTATGATATAAACAGTGGCTGTGTGTTTCAAGTTATTATACAGATGCCAATAAAATAAAAATGAGGCACTGGCATTTGACTATTGATACTTTTATGACATCCTGCCATTACCTCTGTCTAGCTCTTCCTATGTGTCTTTTTTGCATTAATACATTAATTTTTATTGCTGCCCAGGAAGTCATCTGAGATAAGAACATTTATTGGAATACAAATATTAATATAACTCTAAAAGAGAAAAGAATGTCTTCTGTATAGCTCTGCATTAAAAAAGGCACAATTTGTCAGGTGCATTGGCTCACACCTGAAATCCTAGCTACTCAGGAGGCTGAGATCTGAGGACCAAGGTTGAAAGCCAGCCCAGGCACAAAGGACTTGAGACTCTTATCTCCAATTAACTTCTAGAAAATGGGAAGTGGGGCCTGGCTCAAGGATAGGATAGTAGCCTTGAGCTGAAGAGCTCAGGGACAACACCCAAGCAGAGTTCAAGCTGACCCTCAAAAAGAAATTTTAAAAAGGCACAATTTACATAAATCCTCAAAAAGAAAAAAGCCTCTTACATCTAGAGCTTTTATTAGAATTGAATAGCAATAAGCCTTCTAGGCTTTTTTTTTTTTTTTTTTTTTTTTTTGCCAGTCCTGGGCTTGAGCTCAGGGCCTGAGCACTGTCCTTGCACTTTCTCAAGGTTAGCACTCTACCACTTGAGCCTCAGCACCACTTCTGGCTTTTTGCTATGTATGTGGTACCAAGGAATCGAACCCAGGTCTTCATGTATGCTAGGCAAGCACTCTACCACTAGGCCAAACTCCCGGCCTGCCTTCTACGCTTTTTAAGATTTAGGTATGTTAATGTATATTATCATTTTATAATACAACAACCAGGAGGCAGGAATTGAGAGAATAATGTCAAAGGAGCATGCCAATACCTCAATTTGAAAATATGCTTAATTAGGAGTAAGTACATTTAAGCTCTGGTTCCAATCCTCACAGTAACTACCTTAAGGAATTAACTCAAGTGACTTTGTTCCTGTGAGACTTAATATTATTTTATCTACAAAATGAAGGCCTTAGAATATGAGCTCCAGCTCTAAAATTTTGTGCAGATGTCATAAAAAAATGCATTCCAACCATTTATTTCAAACTCCGAATTCTTACTATATATATGTATTCTAGATACATATTCTAAATGTATATATTATGGATGGATGTATTTTAAATATATATATTCATATATATGGACACACACACATATACGAAGATTGCATATCATTCCAGAGGATAAACTTCCTTCTTATTAACCCTCAAAAGGGCAACTTCTTTATCCACCCTTCATTGTAAGAAAAGTACATTCAGTTACTGATTATAACTTGTATGTATTCACTGGTATTGGGGCTTGAACTTGGGACTTAGGCACTGTCCCTTAGATTTATTTGTTCAACCTGAATGCTCTACCACTTGAGCCACAGCACCACTTCTAACTTTTGGGTGGCTTATTACAGAAAAGAGTCTCACAGACTTTCCTGCCCAGGTTGGCTTTAAATTGCTATCCTCAGATCTCAGCCTCCAGAGTAGCTAGGATTTTAGGCGTGAGCCACCACACCTGGCTTATCATTGTTTTTCTATGCAGGAAAGTTCTTTTCAGGAATGAGTATAGCTCAGTAGTAGATTGTTTGTCTAGATTGTATGAGCAAGGACCAAGGTCCAGTCTGCAAAATTGCAATGTACACAAGTATTTTTTCAGTAATAATCACCAAACTAAGTATATGTTTACAATAGCGATACAGATACTGAAAAATGACTCCCATTAAGTTGTTTCATATAATCAGGGACCAGTGAAAAATAAATAGAAAAATGAAGTAACTAATTAAAACCAAGAAAATATTACAGTGCCAAAAGGGGAAATAAGAAATGGAGTAATAACTAGAAATGGAAATTTAACATAAACTTCCATGTTAGTCTATTAGAATACAAAGAAAAAGCATATAATTTGCAAGCCTTAAATTGCACAAATTTGCAAATAATTTTTCTAAATTACTTGTGTTATATATTCATGATAGTGCAGCTTAGTGATTAAAATTCATCAAAAACTTTATTGAAGTTCAAAAATATATACGTGATATAGATATATACATGAAAGAAAATTGCAAATATTTCTAAAAATCTCATTTGACAGTAAATTCCAGCACTTGCCATACTACACACATCTTGGCTTTTTCAGGATTGGTGGTAGTTGCTCTCAAGTCTCTCCACAATGACTTTTCATTGAAATTAAGCACCTTTTATGCTTCATGATTGCTATTTAAATACAAACTTCCTGGTCTTCTGTGCTAATGAAAAGCAGCTCTTCTACTTTTGTTGGTTATAATTTCTTCACAGTCTCTTCCTACAGTTTTGGGTTCCCATGCTGACCATTCCCAGAATTCCATCCTTTTGTAGTGATTGTTAAGAAGTAGAGAAATGCTAGAATCTGAGTTTCTCTATGGAGATTCTCAATTTCTCTGAGTTTCTCTAAGTTTCTCTAAGCTAAGGAAGGAAACACCAGAGAACTTACTAGGACTTAGTTTTAGTAAATGAAAGTTTCTGCAAGAAACAAGAAGCAGTTTTTTCTCTCAAATACCTTGCTTTCAGCAAGTTTAAACATGGCACTACAGTAGCTACTGTAACATCTAAAATGAACGATCACAAAAATGAGAGACTGAAATTGCCTCCATGGAAGGCAGGGCAGAACCCAAACCCAACTTAAGTGGATTAAGTTGAATGGAATATTATCCAAACAGCTTTTCAACGTTTAGAAGGTGAATTTTGTCTAAATCTTTAAGTAAAAAAAATAATAAATGTGACTGGACACTGGAGGCTCATGTCTGAAATCTAGCTATTCAACAGGCTGGGGTCTGAGGATTGCGCATCAAAAGCCAGTTGAGGCATAAAAGGCCATGAGACTCTTATCTCCAATTAACCACTTAGAAATAAGAAGTGGAGCTGTGGTTCAAAGTTGTAAAACACTAGCATCAAGCAGAAAAGCTCAGGGACAGCACCCATGCTCTGAGTTTAGCTCTGAGTTCAAGCACCATGACTAGCAAAAAGAAAAACAAAAAGATTCATGTGATATGGTCCCTCCTTCCCCATACCCAAATCAATCTAGGCAACCTAAAAAGTTAAATGTGTGAACAATTAAATAACAAGTCCAAGGCAATAATAAAATATACACAAGTTTTGAGCAAGCGACCTCAAGGCTTCAAACATAGAAATCATAAAGAAGAAACTTGCACCCATCAAAGATATACAAATTAATTCACTATACTTCAAATCAAGCTGTAAACAAAACTATAAGGCAAAGGACATGCTAGAAGATATGTGCATAGAGTCATAGACAAGTGATATAGAGCTTCTACATAATAGTAAAAGGCAAAATTGCACAAAAAATGGGAAAAACTCTCATAAAAGGCAGATAAAGAACATGAGAGGCAATCATTAAACCATAAATATGAATGGTTCTCACACCCAAAAAGGAAAATTCAAAGAAGGAAAAAGAGAATACAAAACAACATGGCAATATTTTCCTCTTGAATTTTGAATTTATTTTTTCCATATATTTTTATTGTAATTAATAGAAGGGTTACATTACATTTGCCAGATGGAAGGTACATTAATGAGACAGGGTATCAATGAATTTGGAATTTATATCCTTTCTCTCTCTCTCTCTCTCTCTCTCTCTCTCTCTCTCTCTCTCTCTCTCTCTCTCTCTCTCTCTCTCCTCTCTTTCTCTCTCTCCAGTGCTGACATGGGCCAGTAAAACATGATTGGGTATCTTGCAACAGATCAGTCATCCTTTGGGGCAGTTGTATTTGCAGTAAGCAGCAAAACCTTTAATAGTATGGCCATGACTCCTCTTCCAGGAATGTGCAGAGGGAAATAGAGATAGCAAGATTTCTGTTTGAAATTCCTCACTCCTTTGTTATTTTTAATGTGAGTACAGAAATGATCTCAGTAACAACCATAGGAAAATGATTAAACAAATTAGAAGGGAACATGCCACAAAGTACCATATATTAATCTCTGAAGAAAAAAAACACAATTTTGAAATATATTATCCTATCTTAAACTGTATGTAACAGTATTGGGTAGAAAAGGAAGAATCCAAAGTGCTTATACCAGATAATTTAAATTTTTAATAAACATGACTCAAAGTTACATATTGGTCATTATTTTAGGTAGCTTGTTTATCTTCCTTTTCATATACCTGTGTAATTATCCTCCCCTATTCATGTAAATTGGTTCCAGAAACTCTTCCCCTCTTTTCTTACAGGTACCAGAACCCATGGATACTCCATTAGATAAAATCTCCATAATATTTACATATGATCAGTTCACATCCTGGTGCATTTCAAATACAATGTAAATGCTATGTAAAATTCTACATTGTGTTGTTTAGGGAATGACAAAGCAGTCTATACATATATTCAGATGCATTGTTCCTCTGAATATTTTTTATTTCACATTGGTTGAATATGTGTGTATGGATTTATGGATTTCTTCATTTTTATAATGGATGTTTGTATACTTTTATAACCCAAAATAAAATAATGGGTTATTAGAATGAAGAAAAAAAAAACCAGACTTCATATGCAATTCCTCTGTCTCTGGCAGGGGCCACCTCACCTCATTAGTAGCCATTGAATGTCAGTGCAATTCTAGAAGGCAGCATCCCAGTTTCTCTGCCCTCCCAGGCCAAGCACACTCAGATTTGGTACTAGTGATTTCTTGGCCAAGTTGTTGTGTAAGAAGAGATGGTTTATATTTTCTTTTTTAAAAAAAATTATTGTCAAGATAATGTGTAGAGGGGTTACAGTTACATTCATCAGGTAGTAGGTGCATTACTTCTCGCACATTGATGCCCCTTCCTCATGTTTTTGTTCCCATTTCCCTTCCCCTACCCCCTCCCAATCATCTTATTTTCCCCTCTTCCCTTCCTGTTGGGGTCCTTCTCGGATGTCTAAAAAGGGGGTAAAATGGCGACGGAGCTCACAAATAATCCTGGGAACACAGACTCTGGAGACCAGACTCCAGGTGCAGATCTAACTTTATTTTAGAAAATGTGCTCACTAAACTACCAGCAGCAGTTGTTGGGTCTTTCTTGAATGTGACTCTCGGTCAATGGTGTCCTGAGACTTGCCCCACTCACGGGAAGTATCCTGGAGCTCCTGCTCCAGGCGGAAGGGGTCAGGCGCCCCCTGGCTCCGGACTGCTTATGTCACTGAGTGTGCTCAGGAGTGTATGTGCCTTCTAGCATGGAGTCACAGAAGCACAGATAGCAACCTGGGCTCCTATGCCACTAGCTAGGAAGCCCCACAGTTCCCCCTTCTTCTTTATTTATGAACACTCATAATGAAATGTAGGATGGGGCCTAACTGGCACACAAAGACATTAGCTAGATGACATCCAGGCAAGCCTGGATAGACTCAACCAACTTAACTGGGTCCTGCTGCTGTGGAAATGAGCATGGTGGGCCAAAGAGGACTAGGGCTAAGTGGGTTTCAAATGGGATTGGGGTAAACGGGAATCATGATACTCTGTTAAAGGCACAGCCCCCATGTTCTCCCCAGCATGCTTTGAGGGAAGACAATAGGGTTGCAGTTCCTCTGATTGTATTGTTCATAATCGTATCACGGTCCCATGCTTGGGGATCAAATTTATTACTCTGGGCCTCCACAGTTCCTGTTTCCTCTGGTTGCTATGCCAAGGTAGACATGGGATGGGGTAGCTCTGAGGAGAGTGTGGAGGCAGCATCTGTGGCATCCATATCCAGCAGAGCAGTCATCCAGTGCAGTTTTTCTGGATAGGTCGGTGTCCTAGGCCGTACTGATGAGGTTGCAAAGGTGGAGGCAGAACTCAGGCCAGCTGGCTGAGGCTGGCAGTGGTGTCGCTGAGAGGCCATTTTGTGGTGGCAGGAACTTTTGGATTGCCTGCTCCTGAAATTTCCATGCCTTCTGACCAGGCGGCAGGCGCCATCTCAGCCAGGTGCAGTCCCAAGACCAGGAGGTGTGCGCTGGGCCATGAGTTAGGCCTCCTTTTCTATAAAATAGGCTTCCATTTCCCTGATGTGGCATGCTCCACGACTCCCCCTTTTTTGTTTCATTAGCAGGTGCTTGCCTTACTCAAAGTGTGCCTGCCTTAGGTTGTCCCCCTCTGGGGATCTTACCCATCACTGACTACCACTCTAGCTCTTCAGGCAATTCACCTGTAGGGTTGGCAGACCCAAATGGAGATTTGAAGTGGAAGAGATGGCCAACATCTACAAAGAAAACCTTTCTATCCTCTGGTCTACACCTGTACATCCTGGTAAGAGCCAGGGCCAACCTCATAGGGTTCCCAGTCTGCATCTCGTAACACAGCATATTGTTGTCAGACCACCATTAACTGAACAGCTTTAACCTGATCTCTAAGAAACTGAAGGAGCTTATGGATCACACAAGGTTTGAATGTGAATATAAGGCCCAGTATTTGGTCCTTTTTGGGCCTGTAGGACCAGGGCTTTAAAAATCCCCCCAGGGAATCTGACAGGCTTTTTCCTGGCATCCTCATCATCTACGCCATTTCTGGGGTCCTCCTCCACGTTTTTTCCTGTCTGATTCAGGGCTGTCCTCAAGGTGGGCCCACCGTGCACGTTCTAGAAAAAAATATACAGACATACAGGGGGGTGGACCGACTTCTACTTACCTCCGGAGGCCTTTGCTTTTAACCTGGGTGTTTTTTCTGAGAAAGGTTGTTATAGGAGGGGCGGTAAAAGAAGACCACTGCTTATAGAAAAAAAATCCCTGGTTGGATGGCCCCCATGGGCATATTTACTATGGGGAAATCATGAAGAAACCTGTATTTGAAACCTGTATTTTCCTGAGCCTTTTGATAACAAAATGGAGAATTCTGAATGCTGTTCTTACATTAATTTTAGTAGCTCTAATAGTTTGCTGCAACATCCATAAAATGTTTTTCCCAAGAGATTATTGGACAGGTCCTCTAAGACCAGTGGCTGAACGGCTCTCGCCAGGGCAGCGTGCCATTTGCGAAGATGCTGCTAAGCCTCCTAAACCCTGGAGTGGGGAGGCCTTCCGCAAAGTTTCTAGGAGGCAGGAACTTCCTGCTTCTTAAGCCAAGTTCTTTTTTGCTCCAGTATCTATTAAGGTCTGGGATGAGATCTGAATTCCATGTGAGGCCCCTGACCGCAGCTTCATCATAAAGGGTGGATTTCCATCATAAAAACGTATCCCTGAAAGTAAACTGCCTTCAGATATTGAAGCAGTTCTAGGCTGTGTGGTTCCCAGATCCTCCTGTGGGGATTGCTGTCTGACTGAGGGTAAAGGAAGCCTGGGGAATAACAATCACCAGGAACGCCAGAAGGCCATGTTGAGGGTTCAACTTGGTCTCAAGTAAAGGAAGCATGGGAGAGGATTACTGAGGGAAGGGCTCCCCACACCAGGGGATTCCTGAGGAGGCCGAGGGGCATGAGGGAACCTCCATGGAAGACCCGCCAGGATGTGGGGGAGGTCAGCTTTCATTTTTGAGCTTGAGACCAATCAGAGATGGGTAAATTTGCTGGCAAAAAAAGAGAGAAGATAAATAGCATAGTACATTAAGAACAACAGTCATATAAGATAAACTTCTTGTTTCCATATCCTAGAGTTCATTTCATTTAGTCGCATAGGGTTTGCATTTTGTTCTTACCCAAATGGTATTATTGTGGTAAGACTCTGCTATGGGTTGACTAGTGTTCCCCCAAATTCTTCCAAATCAACAGGGGATCAAAACGTGACCATAGCTGGAAACAAGATGCTTGCAAATGATGAGGTCAGAGTTGAATGGGCCCATAACGGGCTATGACTGGGATACTTATACAGCAAGGAAATTTAGACATAAAACCATACCAGAAAAATGCTATGCAAACAGGAAGACAGAAATCACAGCAATGCCTTTGGAAGCTATGGACATCAAAGATTTCACAAACTACTAGAACACTGAGACCACCATAGATCATTTTTTTCCTCACATCCCCTAGTGGAAACAGGCTGTAATGACATCCTGTCTTCCAGAATTGTATTTATTGTCTCCCAAGTTGAGAAAACACATTTCTGTTTAGCTACCCAGTTTCTAATACTTCGTTATTAGACACAGGAAGTTCTGACACTTTGACCAGCATTGATTCCTCTGAAGGTTGAAACCAAACTGAGAGCAATTACAGGGATAAATCCTTTTCTGATCACTTCCTAGGCAAATTCAAAGTACTGTGAGGGTGACATCCAAGGTCAAGAGGATACAGCCTTCTGCAAAGTAACATGCAAATGATCCTCATCGGGCCCTGATTGACTTACATGCTCCTCTTCTCTACCAATACACACATTTTCTCTTGGTGGCTACTGGAGGCCCTGCATCAAGGAGATAAAAACTGTAAGGGAGGGCCAGGAGTTTGGCCTAGTGGTAGAGTGTTTGCCTAGCATACATGAAGACCGGGTTCTATTCCTCAGCACTACATACATAGAAAAAGCTGGAAGTGGTACAGTGGCTAAAGTGGTAGAGCTATAGCCTTGAGAAAAGCTTAAGGACAGTGCTCAGGATCTGAGTTCAAGCCCCAGAACTGACCAAAAAAACAACAACAAATGAACAAACAAAAAACTGGAGAGGAGTTGAGTTGCTCTGAGAACAAGAAGTCTTTTGTGACTGTAGACACCCCAGCCTGAGACCAGAGGTTAGAGAGAAATAGTTCTTCTTGGACATAGGATCTTTGGCTATGTGCTACGGAGGTGATTTGAAGTTTCCAAGTTCATTCCCCTCTCTGAATTGCAAATGTCACCTCTTAAACTTTCAGAACAATCTTCTTAAGGATTATAGACTCACATCACTATGGGGAATCTGAGGCCACAGAATATAGTCTGCATGGGGGAAACAGGAACTGAATCAGAGCCTGGTAAGATAACTCAGTCTCTAGACCACTCCTGGGGGCCAACACAAAATCTGGGTGGTGACCTAGAGATGCTTGGGTCTTCACAGGGTCAAGCAGTGAATGGTCACCAAGGCAGACTTGGAAACACATCATATTTGTCTGAGGAAACTCAGGAAGGAATACCAACCTTCGGGGACCCTAGCAGGACAGGACTTACACTGATTCTTTTTCCAGGTACTCATTTACCTTGCTGCCTCAGAGCTGAGCAAGTGAACACCATTCTTTTTATTATGTTTTATTTTCTTATATTTATTTATTTATTTATTTAGGTCAATCTTGGGGCTTGAACTCAAAGCCTGGACACTCTCCCTGAGTTCTTTTGCTAAAGGCCAGAACTCTACTACTTTGAACACCACTTCTGGTTTTCTGGGGGGTAATTAGAGATATGGGTCTCATGAACTTTCCTGCCCAGGCTGGTTTCAAACCATGAGCCTCAGATCTCAGACTCCCAAGTTCCTGCTATTGCAGTAGTGAGCCACTGGCAGCCAGCTAGGGACTCTGTTCTTTTGACCATTCAGAAGTCCAGAGTTTCTGAGTACTTCCTTTTAAATTTCTCTTCTTATATTTTCCATCAGATCTGCACAATGATACAAACAACAAACAGTGTGTCTCTATGATTGTGGATGATGAATTTTATTCTAAAAATGCTACTTTTAATTAGAAAAAATAGAAACCTAGTGAAATAATGCAGAGTGATTAGTATTTGTCCATACAGAACTCACTTTATGGTACCATAGATGAATCTCAAATAGGTTCTCAGATAAGTCTCCCAGCCAATTTGCAGAATCTCTAATTTAGTCTCTGTATTTTCTTTTATTTCCCTTTAATCCATTTCCTTCTAGCACTTAAATTAACTAATAATGGTCATTTAACCTTGTAATAGCCCAATTAAAATTCTTCAATACTTTCTCAAGGATAATGAGTCAAATTTGTCACCACAGACTATGAGTGGGATCCATTGACTTGGTGCTGTTCCTACTTCTAGCGTAACATTTACCCCTATTCAAGAATTCTTTTTCCCATCCAGTACTTTTCCTATAGGCCTTAAATCCAGTATCACTCTTTCACTGATCCTAAATGTAACAAATTTCCCTAAATCATCACAGCCATTCCTTTTCCTCTTTCTAATAGTTATTTTTTGTACTTGTATTAGTTTTTTAAAATTCAATTTTATTGTTAGGGTGATGTTCAAAGGGGTTACAGTTACAGATGTAAGGTACTGAGTACATTTCCTGTCAAACATTGTTCCCCTCATACATTTTTCTCCCTCTTCCCCCCTCCTAACACTGGGATACTGGGATTTGAATTTGGGACAAGAATTCTTCCTCTCCTTTCTTGGATGCAACTGGTTTTCTACTACTTGAACCATGCCTACAGCCTGCCTTTTTGCTGGCTTTTCTTCCCAGGCTGGCTTCAAACCTTGATCTTGGCATACTGAGAACTGGAATTATAGGTATACATCAATTGGTCTTCCTGATTTTAAGAGCCAGAAAGGCACATATTGCTTTTCTAATGATAAGTGTTCTACTTTGGAATATAGCATAGTTTTTGCTATATTGTAAATCTACTGAGGTTGCCCAGTACACACTTGAATAAGAAAAAATGTAGTTGCCTTTAGAATCATTCTTGAATTATGTCTTAAAGAAAACCTTCAAATATAGGTAATTTTTATAACCAACTCTTCCTATTTTCTTTCTTTCTGTGGGAATGGAGGGCTAGCAATGAACTCTATGTATGTGGTTAACGATAACATGGAGATCAAATTCTAAAGTCTACAGTGTGTAAGCTAGTCAGAAGCTATTCTGGCAGAACTACTCAACATGTCAGCATTTTTCTTCAATCTTTTTATAGTGAGACACTTCACTAAAACACATCCAAAATAACTTAATATTCTACTTCCACACTCTTCTTTGATGTGACTTTATCATTTGTTCTTCAGCTTTCAATAACTACTCATCTCTCTCTTAAATTTGTGTTCTGGATGAAAGAACATATAAACCTAGGTCTGACCGAAATGCCAACTAGGCCTGGAACTCTTTCCCACTACTTTCTTTCTTACCAGATAGAAATCTACCCAATACCTGAGCGGACAAACCTGCATTTAAGAACCAACTGTTATTAAAATACAAAACCTCTTATAATACAGTGGACTGTTCAGAATAGAATGATTCAAGAAGCATTTAACATAAATAACTAATGAGATTCCATTAGTGTTTGTGTTGATATACATGTCTGTATGTTTCAACCTTAGCCCATGAAATAGTAGGCCTAGGAATAAAGAACACAGAATAAAAAGAGAGGCTGGGGGGCCAGGAGTGTGGTCTAGTGATGGAGTGTTTGCCTAGAATTCACAAAGCCTGGACTCAATTCCTTGGTAACACATGCATGGAAGTGGTGCTGTGGCCCAAGTGGTACAGTACTAGCCTTGAAAAAACTCAAGGACAGTGCCCAGACCCTGAGTTCAAGGCCTAGGACTGGAGGGACCGAGAGAGAGACAGAGAAAGAGAGAAACAGAGAGAGTGGGACAGAGACAGAGAGAGAAGCAGAGAGAGACAGAGAGAGAGAGAGAGAGACAGAGGCAGACAGAGACAGACAGACAGACGGACAGACAGAAAGCGGGAGAGAGTGGGGGGGGCCTGAGTTTTGTGGCTCACAAATATAATCCCAACTATTCTGGAGGTAAAGATTAGGGAAGCATGTACTTTGAAGATATCCAGGGCAAAAAGACTGCCATCTTAACAAATAAGCCAGGTATGTAATATTAAGTTGTAATCCCAGCTATATTTGAGGCATACATGGAAGAACATAGGATCCTAGTCCTTGCCATGCCTGTGTAAAAGAATAACAGCTAGACTCTAAAAATTAGGGTTGGGAAGGTAGCTTAGTGGTAGAGTGCTTGGCTAGCATGCATGAAGTCCTGGGTTCAATTCTTCAGTACCACATAAACAGAAAAAGCCAGAAATGGTATTGCAGCTCAAGTGGTAGAATGCCAGCCTTGAGCAAAAGAAGCTCAGGGACAGTATCCAGGCCCTGAGTTCAAACTTCCAGACTGGCATAAAGTAAAATAAAATTAAAAAATTAAAATCTAACCTAAGTCCAAAGGGCTGGAGGCATGGCTCAAGTGACAGTAATTCATATTAAAATCAACAAAATTTGAATGTGTTCAGGTAGAAATAAGTCACCAAATCTTTTATGTATTTTATTTCTGAAGTTTATTCATGTTTCCTTATATACAGTCACAGTTTTCAGTTTTGGCAAGTTTATTAGTGATATGAAATATTTAAACTATAATTCCATCTAATCCCCATCCTAAAGCTCCTTGATTCTTCAGCAGTACAAACATAAATAGTCATTGCCTATTCCTACTAAACTCTGAAATACAAAATTCTTTTTTTTAACCAACCTAAATCAGCCATGTATTGTGGCTCCTCTGGGTAATAATTATACCGGAAATATGCTCCTAAGTAGAAGAAAAGAAAACATCTCAATTCCAACTTCTTTTCATTTAGTTTTATGATAACTGATTTATATATTTCTTGGGTCTTCAATTCATAAAAATAAACCTTGCGTCCTTCTAGGATATTTGCCAATAAACCATCTGACTTTCAACACTACCTTCTCACATGCAGCATAAATTTTAGACTCAATAAATTAGCAGGAGGCACAAGTTGCATGTCATTATTTGTATATACCATATTATTCTAATAAATGTACTATTGAATCAAGTCACAAATAGCAACCTTAAGCCTTCATAAGCAGCATTCTATATAAGTAGTATTCTATGCAAACATTTGGTAGTTTAACACCCAGGGCAAAAAGATCCTCAAAATATTTTTATTCATGACAGCAATAAATTTTCCCTAATATTATCAATAATGTAGAAAATTAATATTGATAAAGGCATTTTCTGTTTATTAGGGAAACAGTTCTTCAGTGGGCCATTAAAGAAACCCTTTGTCAGTTTCAAGGTTCTTTTCAACTTAATGAGAGGACTTAAAGGTGTAAATCTTTTGCAAATTGCTGAAAGGAGATTTTAGTGTTGTTTACTACTTTCAACAGTAAAAACATAAGTAATAAGATGGTTCTTCCAGAATTTTATTTGGCATGTCTGAATGTCCTCTGTGATGTAATGGTTAGGGAGTGTCGCTGTATAAGATATCTGTGAAAGACTATTGTGTGTGTGTGTGTGTGTGTGTGTGTGTGTATGTGTGTGTGTATGTCTGTGTCTGTGTCTCCCTCACACACACATATTATTCAGCTTAAAAGACAGAAGAACTTAGATGACAAAACAACATCTCCACCCCTTTTTCTCCTCTAGATTTGTTTTTCTAGATTGCTAGACACAGGTGTGATTTCAGAGAACATTAGCCTTTTCCATGGTAAAACACCCTTAGACTGTATGTACCCTCAAAGAAACAGTGATAGGAAGTGTAAATAAGAGGATCACAGGCCAGGTTGACACTTTCCCAAAAACAGAATCACAATTGAGAGACCTGTGCTAAGTATATAGAAAATATGACTAGCCAGTTACTGGTGGCTCACATCTATAATCCCAACTACTCAGAAGGCTGAGTTCTGAAGATTGCAGTTCAGAGCCAGCCTAGGCAGGAATGTGAGACTCTGATCTCCAAATAACTACGGGAAAAACTGCAAGTGGAGCTGTGGTTCAAAGTGGTAGAGTGTTAGCCTTGGAGCACAAAAACTTAGGGGTAGGCCCAATGCCCATGTCCCACATCTGTAATCCTACTTACTCAGGAGGCTGAGATCTGAGGAGGAGAATGGTTTAAGGACAGCCTGGGCATAAAAGTGTGGGATACTTTTTATTTCTAATTAATCACCAGAAAACCAGAAGTGGTGATGTGGCTCAAAGTGGTAGAACACTAGCCTTGAGCTGAGAAGCTCAGGGACAACACCCAGTCCCAAGCTCTAGGACTGACAAGAAAAAAAAAAACAACTCCTGAGTTCAAGAATCATGATTGACAAAAAATAAAAAAAAGAAAGAAGAAAGAAAGAAAAGATAAAGAAAACATGGCTAAAGAAAATGATTGTGATCCTGCTGCCCAAAGGGAATCAACTTCAGAAAATTCTCTTCATACATATGTGGCAAGTACTGTCAAAGCATGAAAACTCTAGGTACTTTTTGTTTCTAGTCCTAGAGCTTGAACTCTAGGCCTAGAATCACCGAGCTTTTTATATTTTTCCTCAATACAAGCACTTTACCACTTGAGTTACTTCCAACTCCTTTTTATCTTTTTTTTTTTCTTTTTGGTGAGTAGCTTATTGGAGAACAGAGTCTCACAGACTCTGTTTCCTGCCCAGGCTAGCTTCAAACCATGATCCTCAACTCTAAGCCTCCTGAGTAGCTAGGATTACTGGCGTGAGCCACTGGCACCAGGTTCTATTATGTATTCTAAGTACTACTTCTTTTAACCTCAGGATAGTCATTTTGTCTACAGGTAGGAACTTAGTTTTCTTCACTATGTAAACTCATTTCTATCAGAATTTTTCTAGCACACACACACACACACACACACACACACATATATATATATAGATATTAGGAAATCTAAGAATTTTTCCCTAATTATCCTTACTTCTATTTCAATAATTATGTCAAATTTTTGGTTCAGTTCAAGTACTATTACACTGATGAGGATACAATACCTTTTTATATTATCTGTTTAATCTTATAATTATTTACAAATAATTACTCATGGTGGTTCATACTGATAATGTCAGCTACATAAGAGATCAAGAGGATTGTAGTTCAAGGACAGCCTTGATAGAAAAGTTAATAAGGCCCCATTGCAACAGAAAAACTAAACAAAACAAAACAAAAACAAAAAAAACATTGCACATGGTACTATGGGCTTGTCAGCCTGGTTATGTGAGAGGCAAAAGTAGGAGGATCACAGTGAAGACTAGCCTGAGAGGGAGGAGGAACATGAGAGGCCCCCCCCCCGCCCCCGGAACAACAACAAAGCCAAAAGAGTTGGAAGCGTGACTAAAGTGGTAGAGCAGCTGCCTAGCAAGTGTGAGTTCCTGGGTTCAAACCCCATGACCACCAACTGAAGAAATGAGGCTTCATTTATTCTTGTGGGTCTTTAACCAGATACTTGAGGTGTTGTCTAGTCTTCTTCCATTACATATGGTGTTTACAGCTTCATCTTTCCAGTAAGGACTCTCCAACTTTCTATTGTATCCACATCCTACCTGAGAGAGAAGAAATGCAATTGTCTATGCTCTTCAAACTCTGTGGCACCTCCTCAAAACCCATCTGCCTAGGCAACTTCAGCAGCCATTGCTACTTCATACTGAAGAGATCACATTGGTAGAGAATTGCCCTGTCAGGCTTAATCAATCAATCTTCAATCAATCCCTACAACACAGTTTATCAGGGTCCCTCAGTATCTGTCCACACTCCTCTAGTGGGAGGGGTTAGAGGTCTATTCACCGGCTGCTCATTTCTAAACTGTCCTATAGGCCTAGCATCTTTTCAACACAAGTTTCTAAAACAACAGCCTATTTGGTGTCTCTCTCTTGTCTCTCTGCCTCTGTTTTTCTGTGTGTGTGTGTGTGTGTGTGTGTGTGTGTGTGTGTGTGTGTGTGTCTTTCTTTGTCCCTGTGTTTGTGTCTCTCTCTGTCTCTGTCCCTGTCTCTCTCTTTCTCATTTTCCTCTCCCAGTTTGGACAAGTTGATTTTTAGACCCAGGCTTCTAACCTATCCTATTTCTACACTATTCAATACAGCACAAACCAGATGTCTTCCAGGGTTAGTCTTTAACAAAGACAACGTTCTGACCTTGACAGGTCAAAAGCTCTGGCTCTCTAGAATCTCTCTCTCACACAGTTTAATTTGAACCTTGAGTCTATTTGGGAACAATGAAGTGAAGGGACTGTTACTTCCTCCTCTCTTTTCTATGGAATTTCTCCCTTGAGAGAGTGCCTGTTAATGAGGTCAAAGGGGAAACATCATGCCTAAAGAGAAATAGAGTATGTATTGTCAAGCGAATTTCAGTGAATGGAAGAAAACTTTGCAAGCTGTCTATCTACCTGTCTGCTTAGCTACATGTCTGATTCTGCAGAAAGCTTTCATGTGTTTGTTCTATAGAAGATCATGCAGGTCCATTCTTCAGAATTCTACAAGGCTTTCTGCTTGGTTGAAGCTCTACTTCAGCAAACACTTAAAATATTTCCTCTACCTCCACTGCTGCACATCATGGCAGTTTAATTGCCATTGAGATGAGTGGGTACTTTGTTTCTTCACCAAGTCATAGAGTTACTTATGAAACTCAAGCATTGAGTCAAAAGTAGGATGCTATTATTTTCTAGCAAAGTACAAGAGAAAAATAGGTTCTTTTTGTTTCTTTCTTGCTACGAGTGTGGGAAATTGCACTAGCAAACTGTGATATCAGAAATGAATTTAGTTGTAAAACCTCTTAGACATTTATCAGGAATTTGCAATTGAAATTCTTCAGGGCTCTTCCTTTCTACTTTCATTCTTACTTCTAATTCCTTCTCCATGTTTATTGCAGGAATGAGAGGTCTACAAACATTTTCTATAAAGGGCCAGATAGAAGACTGAGCATAGTAGCATAATTCACCCATAATTCTAGGTAGTAGGACAGAAGATATAGGGGGATCAAAAATTGAGGCCAGCCTGATGAAAATCAATACAAATCCCCTATCTGAAACACAAACAAACAAAAAAAATGCAATGGTGGCATGGTAGAGAGCTAGCCTAGCAAATGTGAGGGTTTGAGTTCAATTCTCACTATTGAAAATTTTTAACAAGATACTAACTTTTGTTTTTAAAGCCATACATACTTTTTCTGTCTCTATTTTGTACTCTATTCTTCGATGTTAAGGAAAAAAATCATGATGGAAAACTCATAAATATTCTGTGATTTTTGTACCAAGTAACTCATTTACAAAAGCAATAGTGCTATCTGCTGAATATAACTGTAACCCCTCTATTAATTACAATAAAAATATGAAAGAAAAAAAGCAATGGTAGATCATATTGCACTAGTCTTACTACTTGATCCAGAGCACCACTTCTGGCTGGTAGTTTTATTAGAGGTAAAATTCTTATAGACTTTTCTACCCAGGCAGCTTGCAAACCATGATCCTCAAATCTCAGCATCTTGAGTTGCTAGGATTAAAGATATTAGCCACCAGCATCTGGCTGGCCCATTTATTTATTTATTTATTGCCAGTCAAGGGGCTTGAACTCAGGGCCTGAGCACTGTCCTTGAACTTTTCTTAAGGTTACAGCCACATCACCACTTCCAGCATTTTTCTATGTATATGGTATTGAGGAATTGAACCCGGGCCTTCCTGCATGTTATGCAAGCAGTCTACCACTAGACCAAACTCCCATTTTTTAAAAACTATTTAACCATGTCTAAAAATATCTTTCAGCTGGGAGTTTGGCCTAGTGATAGAGTGCTTACCTAGCATGCATGAAGACCCGGGTTCGATTCCTTGCTACCACACACATAGGAAAAAGCCAGAAATGGTGCTGAGGCTCAAGTGGTAGAGCTCTAGCCTTGAGAAAGTCCAAGGACAGTGCTCAGGCCCTGAGCTCAAGCCAAGGACTGGCAAAAAAAAATAAAAATATCTTTCTATTTACTTTGCATTCAGTTTATTAAACATTATAGATCAATGTCCTGCCAATACGTATCAAGTTTATTTCTGTTTTTTGCCTAGCATTTGAGATCTTAAGACTTTAAGAAAAGGAAAGGAGATGATAGGACCACACAGAAAAAGTACTGGGGAGACTAATCTAATGAATCAAACAGAAAAACATGAAAGGAAAGCTTTCAAAAGACATAGAAACTTCATGGACAGATACAGTAGCTGACTTCAGTAATCTCAGCTACTTGAAAGCTAGAGGACAAGTTCAAGGCAGGTTCAAAGTTAGCCGCAGCTAAAAGTTAGCAAGATACATATCTCAACAAATAACCAAGTGTTGTGACTCAGACCTCTGATTTTATCTATAGGGAGACCATAGATAGAAGGATCACATTTTCAGACCACTCCAAGCAAAACTCTGCAGCATAACTATCAAATAAAAAGAGACATGGTAGGGCCCTTGCTTCATAAGGCCCTGAATTCTAATCTTAGTACTACTACCAACAAAATAAAAAGAGATAGAAATCTTAGGTATAAAGCAGATGCCTATACACCTTCCTATAATACTGGATAGCAGAGGAGAAGAATGAGAGAATTGTCATATGCCAGGTAGTCACAAGATACTTTTCAGGGTTTTCTTTTCTACTGAAGGACCTCAGGCAAGGGGCCAAGAGTATAGAACCAACTTTGAACCAGGCACATGGCAGGTTTATCATTCATTCCAGAAAGCCAGAGCTTTGTTCCTAATTATCTGGATTGCAATCAAGGGACAGAATGTACCAGGAGCCAAGGACCTAGAGTAGCTAGAAAAAGAGCAGGCAGTGCAATAATCTATGTAGAAAAATGAAAGTATACCCTGGGCCATAGGGAAAATGGTGGCCTTGTAAGAACTGCCTGGGTTAGTCAAGTCACTGAAAGGTTCTTCCCTGTGCAGAAACATCCCATCTCTCCTTCTTCATAGTTGTGGAATATCAGTGAGTGACTAAATAATCCTGACTCACAGACACTCAATTCTGAAAAGACCTGCAAATACTGACTTGAAAAATCCAATAAGTAGAAATGCAATGCTGAACAAAAGTGTTACTTCAGCAAATATTTAGCTGTAGTCTGACTTTATGAAAAAAATCAAAGAATATCTAAGATTATTTAATCACCCAGGAAAGTCAGTGTCACACACAGCAATGATATTTCTCATCTGTAAGAGGAACAAATATTTCCACATAGAAAGAGCCAAATGGAAAATCAAACCATAATTAAATGTTTACTGGATAGGCACAGGGGGTCACTGCAAAGGCTATTTGATGAATAGATTGTTTAAGGGAATTAGGGTAAGATAAAACATGCCCACTCTCCACAAGAATGTCGTGTAGAATTTAGAATGTTCTGTGTGTATCACCTACAATTCCTTATGGATTACCTCACAAGAGGGACACATTCCAAGTGAGAAACATTTGAGTTTTAAAGCTATCATTAGAGCTGGATGCTGATGGCCAAGTGGCCTAGCTACTTGGAAGGCTGAGATCTGAGATCAAAGTTCAAAGTCAGCCAAGCAAGGAAATTCATGAGACTTTTTATCTTCAATAAACCACGAAAAGCCAAGAGCAAAGCTATGACTTATGTGGTAGAATCAGCCTGAAGCAAAAAAAAAAAACAAGGAACAGTGCTCAGACCCGGAGTCACACACACACACCCCCCAATATTTGGAAACAAACATTCCCCTCTCCATCATTAGATTAAAATAATGTTTATCTCTTTGAAATTCTCCTTTATCTGTAGTTTTAATAGTTATTTTGATATATATTACCTTTGTTTAAATTAATATGGACAAGAGAGTTAAACTCAAATCCTGTTAGCATGGAGACCATTCTTTACCTCATCTAGGATATTATCTCTGCTCTACTCTGTTCAATTAAGTTTTAAGTTTCAAAAAAATATTTTATTTACTTAAAAAAAGTGTTCACAGACCATCAGTAAGAATCCCATAAAATGAAAACCACAGAGACACAAAAATGTACACTAGGCACAGCAGCTTCCTAATTCAATGTACATTAAGGGGCCCAGCTGTTACAAGTCTTGTTAAAATAATTCAATCCCCAGATTCACAACACCAAATCTACTCCTTGATGCAATTAGTATTGGCTTATGAACAGATGTGGAGCTAAACCTATGGGGTAATTGATGGGGCCGTGGTAGATGATGATGTAGGGATGGGAGGTCAGGAGATCTGGATCTGGACAGCCGGTGCCCGGAGAGATAGTGTGGCACTGGGGCCTCCTTGGAGCCCTGGAGATGAAGGGGGAAGACAGAGGTGAATAAAGATAAGCTGGCTTCAGTAGAAGGGAAAACAAAGCAATAATCTGGGGAACTGAGAACTTGAAATCTGTGCTAATCAGTTTGGAATACTGTTTTTGCAAAGTGGGAAAACAATAAGGAAAAAGAAGGAATAGAAGGAGATAGTGATAAATGTTGATAAAGACACTAATAGTATTTTGAGGTCTTCACTTGGGAGTTAACCATGAGCAAGTCAGTGATGCTCACTAACTCATTTGAAAAATGGGGACAATAAAACTGCCTCACAGGGTTATTGTGAAGATTAAATAAGATAGTGCATATAAAGTGCTTATTATAATGTCTGACACATGGACCACACCAATAAAAGCTATTTCCTTTTTCTCTAGTGTTGGGAGATTTTTTTTAGCTGAGAATAGCCCTGAGGAGAATCATAGCTACATGTCAGGAAGAGTGTAAACCCTTTCAAATTGTTTATAAAGTATGATGTGTATATATGTCTGTTGCTCTTTTAAAGAGAAGGTACATATATTTTTTCCAATTTTCTTGAATACTCATGACAACTATAAACTTTGGGAAGCACTAGAGGCAAGATTTGATTTTTAAATCTCAGTAGTAGGAAAGCATACAATCCTAATACATGAATAGTCCCATTTCTCATTGGTTGAAACAAGGACAGGCTAGGCATCAAAAAATAGTCATGCCAGAATGCTTGTGACTGAAGAATCATCACAGGACACTTTAGCTGGCCCAGTTACTTCCATAGATCTGGTCATGCATTGAAATGTTGCTTTCTCTTCTACTTTTCTTTCCAAAAATTAACAGAATCATCTTTTGACCAATTATGACCTGTCCTTATATTCCAGAATAACAAATGCTCCCATGCCGATTCTTTTTTTCATATATTTTTTATTGTAATTAATAGAAGGGTTACATGATATTTGCCAGATAGATGGTGCATTAATTCACATACATTGATACCCTTTCACATGTCTTGGTCCCCATTTCCCTCCCCCCCACCCCCACCCCTCATCTTGTTTTCCCCCATTCCCTATCCAATTTCAAATAACCAAATACAAATATGTCCGATATATCAGATAACAAAGTGAGATACTGTAACAATATGAGATAACCAAGGGACAGCAAAAGAGATGAGAGATAACATAGTACCTTAAGAACAACAATCATTCATTATATGGCTTATGTTTCTATATTCTAGAGATCCTTTCATTTAGAGTCCTACTATATGGCCTTTTGTATCAAGGTTTTGCTCTATTGCAAATCGCTCTCTTCTACTTTTCTTTCCAAAAATTAATGGAATCATCTTTTGACCAATTATGACCTGTCCTTATATTCCAGAATAACAAATGCTCCCATGCCGATTCTTAAATGCCCTGGTTAGAAACCAAGATGATGGTCATTCCATTGAAAACAGCAGTTCCATACTGCATTCTATTTCCTCACTCAGATGATCTCTTTTGCCAGTATCTATTAACTAGAATGTACTGAGCATCACAATGTTCATAAGGAACTAGGATGATACAATGCATACTTTCATTTATAATGAAAATAATGATAGTCTGTATAATGGCAGTTTAAATAACTGGATTTGTTTGACAAGACTGATATAGCATTTCAAGTCACTGACATTAGAGTTCATCTAAAATAAACAGCAGATCCGAAAATAACCTATATCTACCATTTTTGCAGGATAAAACCAATAATACTCGAAAGACACTAGGAAGATAATACATTGAGACATAAATTGTTTTTATGAATTTAAAAATGTAAATCAAGTCAATTTTGGCCTTTGTCAAAGGCAATGTTGCAGGATAAATAGGAAAAGATAGAATTAATAAATATGTAAAGGATCATAACTCTACTCCCTTAACATATTCAGAAGTCAATTAGGAAAATGTGGCTGGCATTCTGTTAAGAAAGTTAGGTTCAAAGAATAATTGGTCTGCTGGTTCACACACTATATATTGCATTCTTTTTCATACATAACCTGTAGATAATTAATGTTTATTTTCTATCATTAAAATAATTTTGACAGCTGTAAGACAATAGTAAAATATTTCCAAAGACAAAATTATGTTTCTGTGGGTGATGCTAAATATATGAGTATTTAACTAACATGGGATTTATAGAGCTATCCCTTCCTTCTGCCCTTTTGTGGTTTCAGATATTTGCATTTACATTGCTTTCCCTGTCCATCAGTTTTACTCACCAAGAATTAATGAAGCAAGCACAGGAACATGGGCCAGCGGAAAGAGAATGGCAAAACTTTTAGAGCAGCTGATTTTCTCTTAGAAGTATGTGTGTTTTGTTTGAAATGTGTTACAAGTAAATCGTACCATTGCCTGCTCTTTTTTTCCCAGGTATGAAATAACCATGATCAGTTCAGGAATCAGTGAACTAAGAAAAACTGGTTAATTTGCAGATGATGGTATGAGGGGATGCACATGATGAAACCTGAAAGCAAAAACATGTTGGAGAGCAATAGAGTTTAATGCACTATAAAAGTTGTCTATCAGTAGCATGTGCTCAGAAACCGTTGGTTTAGCTCACTCTGTCACAGTTTACTTCTAAGGACTGTGGATTTCATACAGTGGGCACCAAATTACATTTCCTTCAAATAAGTTTTTATTTTTTAATTTAATTTTAAAGAAAACTTTTAAATGATACAACTCTTTGAAGATGGGTCAAAGATTCAAATTAGCTAGAAGCAGGCTGGGAAGAGGTCTTTAACATTCATGGAAATACCAATGTCTAATACAACTGAATCAAGAGGTGTCTTACCTCATTATTACAAGTCATTTGTTTCTGGGAATCAAAAACTCTGGAATATATTAGAGATTTCTTTTCTATTTCTATCTTATATTTTCTTTTTTCAGAAAAAAAGGATACTTCATGTGCTTGCAAAGTTTTCAACATCTTGCTGAGTGAAATGCCCCTCTTTAGATATCCAAATAATTTGTGTTGTGTTGTCATTTCCCTGCCTGGTTAAAAGTAAGGTCATCAATATTCAGCTTGCCACCACAAAACATCTGCTCTATCACAATCCACCATTTGTATGACTCTATTTCAAGAAATCTGAGTTTTATTTACACTTGCCAGATTATATCCTACAAAACTAAAGCACTGACTTCCAAATGATAGGACAGATGAAAACAGGTGTTAATAAATTGCCCCTTGTATCCTCTGCCATGGAACAGTAGATCATAAAACATAGAAGACAGGCCAGGACCCAGAGGCGTGGAGTTCATTTCAGACCTGACTCTAATTTCACATGTACATAAAAGAAGTTAATTATAATAGAGTTCACTGCTCAGGCTGAAAGGCAAGCTTGTGAATGCAGAGAGAGATCTATCTCCGAATATTGAGTTAATAAAACATAACTTTTCTACTGACATGAGTCCTCTTTGTATATTACACTGCTTTCTTGTCCATTTCTGTCTCTTTAATGTCAAGCATATATCTTCCCTATAAACTAAGAGTAGGGTTTGATTCTTCCTCTTCTTCTTGTTGAGAAGCATAAGAAAATATGGAATGTTAACGACTTCAAAGACGTTCCAAGAGTTTTATGACTCTTGAGTACTGAATAACGTATCTGTATATGCTGTTCAAGTACTGAAAATGGAGAAGTATAGCAAGTTTCTATCACTGGGGAAACCAGCCATCCTGTGTCACTATGTATGTAGCCCAGAGTGCTGTCCTTGAACTTGCCTGCTTCTACCTAACAGTACTGAGATTACAGGCTTATACCTCCATGCCCCGTGTTTCTTATGTAGCATACTGGAAAATGTTTCTAAATATGCCAAGTATAAGAAGACCAGTGTTGATGACAGAAAGCCCTTTGTGTTGATTTTAATGAAATCAGAAAGTGGTATCTAGTCTCACACTGTACATTTCCTTCATAAAGTTGCTGCCCCAACATGTAGATTTAGGTCTGACATGAGTTGTGAAATTCAGTGAGATCATTTCCCCTTTGACCTTTTACCCCTTCCTCTGTGACTATGACATAGCCTCCTTACCCACTGACTCAAAGCCCAGCACCTGTCAATAAATTCTCTCAGCATGACTTGTTTTTAAACCCATCTATCCGCAGTCCCTACTAAACACAAAAGGATAAGACCTGTGGACCTTCATAAAGGCAAATTCCTCATTTCTCTGGTTTTTTTTCCTCTGTCTCTCTGTGTCTGTATCTGTGTCTGTCTGTCTTTGTTCTTTCTCTTTGTTCTTCCTGTTTGCTCCCTCTCCCTCTCTACTTACTGGATGAGGTCTTCACCACCTCTGGACTTGTCATGGACTTCATGTCAGCACTCCTAAACCTTTATGAAATTTGTAATCCCATTTCTCAAATTTGGGTTCACTTTTTCCTGTGTCTCAGCTGCTTCACCACTGAATATAACTTTTTCTAGACCAGTGCTCATCTATAGCAGTAGCTATCTGTGCTAATTGGCAGTGTTTAGGGCAATACTCCCTATGACTATGCTAGGAATTATTAAAAAGTACAAAACCTCATTTAAAAATGCCATACAGAAAGTACAAATGAACAGAATGTTGAATGGGTACTTGGGAAGCTATTTTGATTCATTTTTAGCACCATAAATATATGGCAGAATATAAACCAGTAGTTTCTCTAAGATTTCAGTTATTGACTTGTAAATGTTGGGGGTCCACTTTTAGATCTCTCTCCAGATTAAAAAGCCTTGCTACTTTCTTCCATGACTTTCCTTTAACTTGCAAATAAATATACTCTGTTTGCCAAGGAATAGAAGAAGGAGAAGTGAGAGGGAAAGAAGAAAAAGTGGGAGGGAGGGAGGGAGGGAGGGAGGGAGGAGGAAGGAAGGAAGGAAGGAAGGAAGGAAGGAAGGAAGGAAGGAAGGAAGGAAGAGAGGGAGTGAGGGAGGGAGGATTGGAGGGAGGAAAGGAGGAAGGGAGGGGAAGGGAGAGAAGAAGGGAGGGCAGGGGAGGAATAGAAGGAGGGAGGGAAGGGAGAAATGTTCAGCAGAATGAAAAAAAACCTATTATTTTCCTAAATATCATTTATTCAAACAAAATTCTTATGTATAAGTTGATTATATGTGTATGTATATGTGTATGTATATGTATATGTATATGTATGCAGTGCAGCAAGATGCTATAGGAATTAAACCTAGACTGTCATAGTTTTTGCCATCTGTAACAGCATTAGTGAATAAAGTTTTCCTCAGGTAATTTTACACCACCATGCCCTGCCCCTCTGTGTTTTCTCATGAGTGAGTGAGTGCATTCTAACTGGATATTTTACTTCAGGAGTTTTGCATAAACAAACATTGCTCAATCATCAGGAAAGCTCTGGAGGAAAATAAAATTTTTGTTTATTGCTCTCCATGTGATCAAGGCAAGCTGCCAATATTTGTTGATTTTTCAATTTTCTCCCAATGCAATTCAAAGACTATACTTTGACTACTAGTTCATAGATAGTGAAAATATACTTCCACTGTTTGACACCATCAATTATTATATTTTTACTCTTTTTATATAAGCATTAGTAAAAATAACAATTGAGTAGGCCGGGAGTTTGGCCTAGTGGTTGAGTGCTTGTCTAGCATGTATGAAGACCCAGGTTTGATTCCTCGGTACCACATACATAGAAAAAAAAGCCAGAAGTGGTGCTGAGGCTCAAGTGGTAGAGCTCTAGCTTTGAGAAAATCCAAGGACAGTGTTCAGGCTCAGAGTTCAGGCCCAAGATGCAAAAAAAGAAAAAGAAAAGAAAAGAACAATAGTGTGTTATATTCCTATGCTCAAGTCTTCACTCTTTAAAAATGCACTTAGTCAACTCAAAATGGACATACACATACACACACATATAAATATACATGCATATATATATATTTCCATTCTGTAATTCTTATTAGGGACCTCAATGTAGAGAGCTTAAGAAGCAGCTCAGAGGTATAGCACTTATCTAGAATCTGTAAGACCTTGTATTCAATATCTAGCACTGAAGAGAATGAAAAGAACCTAGAATTTTGTCCCATGCATTAAGTTCAAGGGCTCTCCATTTTGAATAACAAAGAAGAGAAGGTATTCATTATAGACATACATGTCTCTTACTAAACTCCGTTTGGATACAGACAGGTAAAATGTAATACTTCAGAAAAAAATCAAGATTTGATATCAGATTTACTATGGGAGAAGATGATTGCCCTGAAAAAAATAATAACTAAAATGTTTAAAATCAAAGTTATAATCTAAGGGGACCCACCCACCATCTGTGCTTTATGAAAACATCATTATTCATCACACGAGTCCACTGCAAGCGAGCCACAATTGTACTGTCTTGTAATAAAGATCCCACCTCTATTTCAGTGCATTGGAATGAAGGGAAGTAGCTACAGCACGTGATAAAACAGATGAACTTAAACTATAACCACATGCCAAAATAATTGACCCACTTTTTATACACTTCTTCACTGGTGGTTCAATCTCATACTGGAAAAAAATGGGAACACGAGCCTATAAACACATCCCTTCTTCTCTGACCTTCAAAAGAAATGCCCATCTAATGACACTGTCTGGGAAAAAAACAACCTTGAACTATATCTCAGATCACACTTGGAATCTTCCTGAGCCTTCCCATGAGACACCTAACCCAGCTCCTCTGTTCTACACCTGGTGCTTCCTCCTGACTTCATGTGGATTTCCCTCTGCATTCCTTCCACAGCTTTTGGTTGTTTCTCTTCCAGGCACTTACCAGTGACTAATGCTCACTCTGCTCCAGAGTTTATAAAGACACAATGGGGGAAAGTCAAGAAAAATGCCATCTAAAGTTTGGTTTGAAATACATAAAATACACACAGAAACATTGAAAAGTCAATAGTTGTTCTGGAGATTTCCTCCTCCTCCTCCTCCTGCTCCTCCTCCTCCTCCTCTTTTTCTTCTTCTTCTTCTTCTTCTTCTTCTTCTTCTTCTTCTTCTTCTTCTTCTTCTTCTTCTTCTTCTTCTTCTTCTCCTTCTCCTTCTCCTTCTCCTTCTTCTCTTCTTCCTCTCCTCCTCCTCCTCCTTCTCCTCCTCCTCCTCCTCCTTCTCCTTCTTCTTCACCAGTCCTGGAGCTTGAACTCAGAATCTGAGCACTGTCCTTGGGCTTTCTCAAGGCTAGAGCTCTGCCACTTGAGCCATAGCACCACTTCCAGCTTTTTCTGTATCTATGGTACCGAGGAATCCCAGGGCTTCATGCATGCTAGGCAAGCACTCTACCATTAGGCCAGACTCCCAACTGACATTTTTCTTCTTGAGGTTCTTTATGTTTTATACAAATAGGACTGCATTTTATTCACAAAATACTAACATTGCTTTAACATAAAAATGTTTTTTTGGGCTGGGAGATCTCAGGATCTCAGGATCACAGTTCAAAGCCCACCTGGGCAAGAAAGTTCATGGGACTGTTATCTCTCATTAATGATCAAAAAAGAGCTGAAAACAAAGCTGTGATAGAGTACCAACCTTGAGCAAAACAGCTAAGGGACCATGTCCAAGTCCTGAGTTCAAGCTCCAGGGCAAGCATAAAAATATAAAGAATTTCCTGAAAAATTTCTGTATATTCTTGCATTTCTCTTTACAAAAGTGAGGTTTCTAAATAGAAAACCAAGAAAATAATCACAAAATATGGCAATATCATAGGGTGCTTGACTTACCAATATTTGAATTAAAGTAAAAATCAGAATATCTCATAGAACCAATTGCAAAACAATTTTGTGGTAATCAACTTTTTTTTAAATGGTATTGGTCTTTGAACCCTACACTTGCTAGGAAAATGATACTTGACCCATATCTCCAACACAGCTTTTGGTTCTAGTTATTTGTTGGGATAGGATATATAACTTATCAGTTCACATTTTTTTCAGTTAGGACAGTGTATCTTCCTTATACACACCACTGTGTAGCCGAGATTGCAGGCATGGGCCAACACAGCCAACTTGTTTGTTAAGGACATGTCAGTAACTTTATCCTGGCTGGCCTCAAACCAGTAAGGTTAAGATTTACCACATAATTGGAATTGTAATATATTGCATAACATTTTAAGGGTGACATCACAATTATACATTTTCCTTTTGATGATTTGCTGCTGCATTTTGGTCCACTTTAAGTGATCTACTTCTCCAAAGATAGTTTTGTTTAGAGGCTACAAAGACTGATAGTGTTACTTGCAATATAAACTGTAGTAATAAGTAGCTCTTTGGAAAAACAAATTACATTGCTTAAAAGTTCAAAACTTCATTTGGAAGGAACTTTACAGGCACGATCACATAGCTGCATCTTCTCCCAAGTCCTTGCTGGTCTTTCTATAGATGTAATAAACCCAAGAGCTTTTTATAAAATCATGTCCATCAACGCATGTGAACAATGTCCATTGTAGCTATGAATAAAAGTGACTCAGTGGGTCACATCGACAATCATAGCTATTCAGAAAGCTGAGATACAGAAAATCTCAGAAAGTCCTCCACACTCCATATACAAAATAATCAACAAAAAGCAGTGCTAGTTTTGTATCAAGGAGTAGACTACCAGTGAAATGAGCAAAAGGCAGGCAAGCAGGAGACCCTCTACAGAAAAAAAAATGAAGGAAAAATAATAGTGACAATAATGAAAGTGAAATCAAAGGGAAGACTTGTAAGGTGCTCAGAATATGAATTACATAGAATGCCACTGAAATTTAACCTGACAATACCAATATCTACAATAATGTATTATACATGGCAGTCTTTATGGAGCTTCCCTCCCGTCTCTCACCCATGCTTTTCTGTCATAGCTCTTCAACTAAAAATCCAGATGGTCTTCTATGGCTCACTACATGTGTGTTTGTATGATTTGAATTTGTGTGTAAGCTCCTGACATGGACTTGGTCCCTTTGTAGATTGTCTACAAAGCCCTATTGTAATGTTTTCTTGAGGGAAAGGATAGCATTTATAGAATTCAGAATCTAGGACATTGCAGTGCAGTATTAGGTTGAAGGAACAGGTAAGATAGTCACTCGATCCTACCTAACATGCACTCTTCTTGGTTAGAAAGCCTCTGAAGTAGAATTTAGGAAAGGATTTTCTCAAGCCTTTATAAATGAATAGTCCGTACAATTTTCTGTATTGCTTATTAGTTGTCTATCTTATCAATCACAAGCAAAGAAATGAAGAATCTCAGAAGTTGAATTTGTTTGACAGCTAACCATGACTGGTCAGCTTTTTCTAAGACTGGTTTAATGCCAAGTCATTGGCTATCTGTCAATATAATTGCCCAATTACAAGAAGTTTCCTTCTTCTTTTCTCATGACAGTCTACATGTCATACATGTATATAAATATTTTAAAGATATATGGAATTAAATACAGTACTCATCTATTATAACTCTTAGGAATAAAGACAAAAGTTTACAAATCTCTCCAAAGACCAAAGGCTCTCCAGGATATGGAAACAAGAGCTTTATATTGTTATTCTTAATGTACTATGTTCTTTCTCTACTCTTTTGTTGCCCTTTGGTTAATCTCATATTGTTACAGTATCTTACTTGATTACCTGGCATATTGTATATATATTTATTTGCTTATTTGAAATAGGAAAGGGAAGGGGGAAAGCAAGATGATTGGGAGGGGTTGGGCGAGGTAAATGAGGACAAAAACATGAGAAGATGTATCAGTGTGTGAGTAGTAATGCACCTACTATCTGGTGAATATAACTGTAACCCCTCTATACATTACAATAAAAATAATAATAAAAAGCAAATAAATAAAATTTCAAACAAAAAAAAAACTTGCCCTCATTTTTAAACCCTCAATTAACAACCACCACAACAAAAAACTTTACAGAACATTTTGCCTATGAATTACTTAGTAGATATGTTCATTTCTGCTATGATTTTACTGACTACTTGTGATAGGAAGATAAAAGTACACACCTGAGTAAAAAGGGATAAGCTAGACGTTTGCCATTGTATAGATTAATAACATTATCTATATCACTGTTTCAATCTTCTGTACTGAAATACTGTTTGAAACTTAAAACTATGGATAATGTAGGTCACAAAGATGACATTATCCTAGGCCCACTTGTTAATGTGATTTTTAGAAAGATTCCATTGTATTTGGAAGTAAATTATTTCTTGGATAATTTTTAATGGAAAAAAATCTTCCTTATGTTAAATGTATAAGTTTCAGGTGACATGTGAAACATTTTTAAGATTTTTCTCAAAAGTTTTGAAAAGGTATCAGCAAGGATCATGGTGTAGTAAGACAAAATTTTTCCTTCAAATATTTAAGTGTATGTGTAAAATTAAGAATCTATTGTACATTTATGACTTAATAAAATAATTCTAAAGAAAAAAATGATCTTCTCTTAGCTGGGACTAGTTTCTTAGCTGCATCTTCTGTTAGTTGTAGTCATGTTTTCCTTAAGAAATAAATTTATACACATACATTTCATCTCTGAAGCTGTGTGACGCATATCTAGAAATATATAATTCCCTTTTGTTTTATCCATTAAGGCATTCTCCAAGGAAATGGATAGGTAAATGTTTGAAATTAATGCTCAATTTTTTGGTAACTTGAAAATACAACACATCCTGAAACATAAAATATAAGATTTATTTTTATCTTACTACACCTTTGAAAATAGGCTAAATTTCTGCTTTAGTTGATCAAACACAAAATATCACAATGCAACTGATACATTAAAATATAAGCAAACAGAAATATCAAACATATTTTAGAGCTAACTAAAATATACTTCAGGCCACCACCATAAGCTGTGATGAGTCTTCAAGTAAGAATTACTTTAGATGTGATCTTTGTATATGCCCGTGTGCCATTAAACAATGCCTTCTAGTTATTCATTAAAAGAAAAATGTTAAGAAATGATTCCTTAAAATAAGCCAGGATCATCTGTTTTGGCTTTTAGCTTGTCTTGAACTACATTTGATAATTATGAACCATTCAAGTTAGCAGCACAAAAAAAGTCTTGCACGTGGTACTCACACCTGTAATCCTAGCTAACCAGGAGGCTGAGATATGAGGATCAAGGTTCAAAGCCAGCCCAGGCATTAAAGAATGTGAGACTCTATTTTTTTGGTGTTAACTTTTTTCTTTATTTTTTAATATTTTTATTGTAATTAATAAAAGGGTTACATGATATTTGCCAGATAGAAGGTGCATTAATTCACATACATTGATACCCTTTCACATGTCTTGGTCCCTATTTCCCTCTCCCCCATCCCCATCTTGGTTTTCCCCCCTTCCCTATCCAATTTCAAATAACCAAATACAAATATATCCAATATATCAGATAACAAAGTGAGATACTGTAACAATATGATATAACCAAGGGACAGCAAAAGAGATGAGAGATAACATAGTACATTAAGGACAACAATCATTCACTATATGGCTTTTGTTTCAGTATCCTGGAGGTCCTTTTAATTAGCTTCATACTATATAGCCTTATGTATCAAGGTTTTGCTCTATTGCAAATCTCTGCTAGGAGAGCCCAAGGTTTCTACTGATTATGACAAATGAGGGAAACCACTGAGCCTAAGTTCCTTTGAGTCTGGCTTACTTCACTTAATATGATTTTTTCTAAGTCTTTCCATTTCCTAACAAATGGGTTGATGTCATTTTTTCTGACAGCAGCATAGAATTCCATTGTGTACAAATACCACATCTTGTTGATCCACTCATCAACTGAGGGACATCTAGGTTGATTCCATATCTTTGCTATGGTGAATAATGCTGCAGTGAACATTGTTGTGCTAGTGGATTTAGTATGCCCTAGTTTCTGGATGATTGGGTAAATGCCAAGTAGTGGAATTGCTGGGTCATAGGGGAGCTCTATGTTTAGCCTTTTGAGGAACTGCCATACTGCTTTCCATAGTGGTTGAATGAGTTTGCACTCCCACCAACAGTGTAGTAGTGATCCCTCCTGGCCACATCCCCTCCAGCATCTGTTGTCATTAGTTTTCCTGATCTTGGCCATTCTAGCTGGAGTGAGGTGGAATCTTAGAGTTGTTTTGATTTGCATTTCTTTTATGACCAGAGATGTCGAGCATTTCTTCATGTGTCTATAGGCCATTTTAGTTTCTTCTTCAGAGAAGACTCTCTTTAAGTCTTTGGCCCCTTTTTTAATGGGATGGTTGTTACTTTGGAGATTAGTTTTGGATTGATTCAATTTTTTGAGATGTTGATATATTTTAGATATGAGGCCTTTGTCTGTTGTATGGTTGGTGAAGATCTTCTCCCACTCTGTAGGCTTCCTAATTATTTTACTGGCTATGTCCTTTGCAATGCAAAAACTCTGCAGTTTAATGCAGTCCCACTTATCCAGCCTTTCTCTGATTTGTTGTGATTCTTGGTCCTTATTAAGAAAGTTTCGACCTGTGCCAAGGAGGCCTAATGTATCTCCTATTCCTTCTTTTAAGTTTTCAAGGTGTCAGCTTTTACCTCCAGGTCTTTGATCCATTTGGAGTTAATTCTAGTGCAGGGTGACAAAGAAGGATCCAACTTTTGTTTTCTGCAGGTGCTTAACCAGTTCTGCCAGCACCACTTGTTGAAGAGGCTGTCTTTCTTCCTTTCTATTTTTTTGGCTCCCTTGCCAAAGATAAGGTGGCCATAGGTCTGTGGTTTAATATCTGGGTCTTTAGTTCTATTCCATTGGTCTTCAGGCCTGTTCTTGTACCAGTACCAAGCTGTTTTGATAATTATAGCTCTGTAATAGAGTCTAAAGTTTGGTATTGAAATTCCTCCTGCGCTGTTCTTTCTGCTGAGAAGTGTTTTGTGAGACTCTTATCTCCAGTCAATCACTAGAAGTGGTGTTGTGGCTCAAGGGGTAGGGCAGTAGCCTTGAGCTGAAGAGCTCAGGGACAATGTCCAGGCCCAGAGTTCAAGCCTTATAACCCACAAATTAAAAAAAAAATCTTAAATTTGCCTGAATAAAAGTGCTTCAAATAAATATATGCAATTGCATATATATGTACTCTTTAAAAACACTTTGATTCACACACACATACACATACACACACATTTATTGGAAGGCAGTTAGGCTTGCCTTATGATCTTCTCTGATAAGAAATTTGCACTTATTCTTCCCTTGCCTATCTAGAGCCCTGAGATCCAAACTATGAATCTGCTAGTTCAGTCAAAACTCTAAGTGTGATGATGCTTACCTGTAATCCTAGCTCATGAGGATTCAGTGGCAGAAGAACCACAGTCAAAGCCCAGGCAAGGCAATCAAAAGACTCTATCTGAAAAATAAATTAAAACAAATAGGGATGTGATCTAAGTGCCAAGAACATTTTCTTAGCCAATACTAATCCCTGAGTTTAATCCCAAAGGAAAGAAGGAAGGAAGGAAGGAAGGAAGGAAGGAAGGAAGGAAGGAAGGAAGGAAGGAGGGAAGGAAGGGAGGGAGGGAGGGAATAGCCAGAAAACAAGGAAACAGATCCACGCCAAGTACTGGAAGAAAATAACCGGCAGGCTAGATTTCTATATCTTGCAAAAAAACATCTGTCAAAAAGATGAAGGCAAAATAAACATACTTTTAGAAAAACAAAAGCTGAGAAAACATGCTGCCAGCAGACCTATGCTAAGAAATGTGTTAAAGGAACTTCTTCAAGCTGAGAGAAAAACAATAGCAGATGGAAATTTGAATCCACAGACAGTAGAGTACTAGAGATGATAAATGTGAGGGACAGTTTTGTACTTATTAATGTCTTTGAAAGATGAGTAAGAGTTGCTAATTCACTAAGAAGATTTCAAAATAATGTAAACATGAAAAAATATTCACTAAATTAGAGAAGCTGAAATTAAAAACAACATTGGAATACCATTTCTCACCTTTTTGACTGACTAAAAAGACAATATAACACATCCTACCAACTTAGCTCTGGAGAAAGAAGAATCTCAGAATATTTATGGGAACAAAATTCACTGTAGACAATTTGGAGTAAACTTTTGTGATATTGATCAAACTAAACATGATCCAGCACTTCCACTTTTTTGCATATATTTTCCCAATAATATGAAATCTATATTCATGGAGTTACTTATATTCACCAGCATTGCTTTTATTTGCAAAACAGTGGGAATAAATCAAATATAAATATTATAGTGGCTAAGTAAATTATGATACACAATGAAGAATTGTGCAACTATAGAATGAAAGAGGTGAGCCAGACACCAGTGGCTCACACTTGTAATCCATCCTACTCAGGAAGCTGAGATCTAAAGGATCATGATTCCAAGCCAGCATGGGCAGAAAAGTCCCCTAGACTATCTCCAAAATAACCAGCAAAAAGCATGGCTGAAAGCATGGCTCAAGTGTTAGATCACCAGCCAAGGAACTAAGCAGAGCAGATTTAAAGCCCCGAGTTCAAACCCCAGGACCATCAAAAAGCAAAAACCAGTAAAACAGGAGGAAGATCTAGTTAAGGTATTTTGGCACTATTTCCAGGGCATATTACCAAATAGAAAAAGAAAGCAGAGCTTGGCATTTTATATAAAAAGAAGAAAATAGTAGACAGGCAGACAATAACAAGTTTTAAAAATGTGGAAAAATTAGCACCCTTATTCTGTTACTGTGAATGGAAAATGCTACCACTGCTTTGGGAAAGATCTGGCTCTTCCTCAAAACATTAAAAACAAAGTTGTCAGATGACCTAGAAATTTTACTTATTATGTATCCAAAGGAAATGGAAACTTGAGCACACAATGTTGTACAAAAATATTATACACTGGGGCCAGGAGTTTGGCCTAATAGTAGAGTGCTTGCCTAGCATGAATGAAGACCTGGGTTTGATTCTTCGGTAACATATACATCGAAAAAAAAGCCAGAAGTGGTGCTGAAGCTCAAGTGGTAGAGTGCTACCCTTGAGAAAATCCAAGGACAGAGTTCAGGCCCTGAGCTCAAGCCCAGGACTGGCCAAAAAAATGTAAAAACATTACACACAAATGTTCATAGCATCATCACTTACAGTAGCCCTAAAGTCTAAACAACAAAATATCCATGAAAGGATGCAAGGATAACTAAATAATGTAGTATTGCCCATACAAGGGAATATTATTCAGCTATAAACAGGAATAAAGTACTGATCAAGTTATAGCATAGATGAAGTTTGAAAATGCTTTGCTAACTACACCATCAGACACCAAAGATGTAAGTTAGTAAGTGTCTAAAGATAGGAGGTGGGAGATGAAGAATGATGATAATTCATTCCTTTTAGAAGTACCGAAAATACTCTCCTATTAATTGTGGAAATGATTTTGCAGTTCTATGGATATGCTTCAAATGACTGAAAATATGACTATAGAATTACATCTCAAGAATTATATTAAAAGAAGGAAAGGAGAAGATACAACACAGCACATCATTTATGGAATAAATACCTAGGGGCAGTCAGAAACTAAAGAGATTCATTAGCAAAAGAAACTGAAGAGCAAGAAATTTCAGAAAAATAGGGGAGCAACCTTGCACAATGATTACTAACATATATTTTAATTATATCATTCTAGATGCTAACATGAGGCTTCTGGATCAACCCAGATTCCTACTAATATAGTATTAACCATATCACGTCCTCTCCACCTATTCTCTCAAGGTGCCACAGCCAGGTCTCAAGGCTCCACCTCAGGCTTCTGTACTGAGGAAGTGAGAAGACTCTCAGAATTCACAATCTGGTGGTGTGACGGGCACAGAACAGCCATTCTCTGTTTCTTCCTGATGCAGGTGGAGTGCCACTGACTGCCTTGTTGTGGAAAGCATATACTGTGGAAAGTAAAGGACCAGTGCAGGGCTCTAGAACTCACCTCACTTGAAATACAAACAGATTCCTTCAGAAAGAACATGGAAGAAGTTCCTTCTTTGGAATGTATTCAACCCCAAGATAGGTTGTTTAATTACCCGCAGATTAGAAACAAGTGCTTCTAGTCTAAGACTTGAAATTTCTAAGGCTGACGTGTTAACCCCATCCTAGTGAATTTGACTCAAAATGAACTCCAGAAACTTGTGCAGCAGAAGCATGCAAATAGTCATCCTGCCTGCCATCTACTACTTTGCTCAGAGCCTTTTTATGTCATACCTCTGATTATTAGAAACATAAAATCTCATATCCCCATAAAACAAGTTAATTTAAACCAATCGGGTTGTTAAAGGATACAAAATGGTAACAAATGGAGCTAAATGTATCTCAGACAAGCAGCATGGCCACAATGAAAGGGATAAGAAAGAAAAGAGCTAACTAACCTAAGTGACTTTGAAAGACAGCATTTAGTCTAGAGAGTATAAGGCTAGACTCATAAGAAACCACTCACAAACAATGTCCTCTATGTAGTAAATCTGCTTTCAATAAGGAGTCTCTGTCTCCTGCGATTAAACAGATATGTAAATATAGTGTGATAATGGGATCCAGGTTTTCCACTGTCAAAGAAAGAAATTACACATAAGGAAAAGGAGAAGGGTATAATTAAGTCCACCTTATTGGCTAGGAATTACAAATATCATTATAAAGTCATGGTTTTTTTTAATACAAATTGATATAGAGGAATGGATAGGATGTACATTTGAATGGGATTGTGCTTGCATATGTTTTCTGTCCTCTGAGCCTTTTGAAAGACAAAATAACACCTCCGTCAGCACTTTCTATGCCTAGTTCTTGTTTTCTAAATGCCATTCCCCAATAGAAGAAATAATGGCTACCTGTAGAAAAGCTTGATTTCAAAGCTGATACAGGAATATTTTATGGTGTTAGAAAAGGAAAAAAAATTGTTCAAATCTTAGAGGGAACATTTTCAATATCAAGGAACAAAACTGAAATGCCATGAATCACAAAAAATGAATATATTAAATAATATCCCACAACATGAAATAAGTATTCATGATCCCATACTGTTACTTTAAGTGACTATATAAAGCAAACAAGAGATGGGATCATTCATTCATGATCACAGAGAAATTTGTTTTCATATATTTTTATTGTAATTAATAGAAGAGTTACATTATATTCACAAGATAACAGGTGCATTACTTCACATACATTGATATCCTTTCTCATGTCTTGGTCCCCATTTCCCTCTCCCCACCCCTCCCCTCATCGTGCTTTCCTCCCTTCCCTATCCTATTTCAAATAAACAAATAAGCATATGTACAATATATCAGATAACAAGGTGAAATACTGTAACAATATAAGATAACCAAGGGACAGCAAAAGAGATGAGAGATAACATGGTACATTAAGGACAACAATCACTCATTATATGGCTTTTGTTTCTATATCCTAGAGGTCCTTTCATTTAGCATCATACTATATGGCCTTATGTATCTAGGTTTTACTCTACTGCAAATCTCCTCTAGGAGAGCCCAAGGTTTATACTGATTATGACAAAATGAGAGAAACCACTGAGCCTATGTTGCTTTGAGTCTGGCTTACTTCACTTAATATGATTTTTTTCAAAGTCTTTTCATTTTCTTACAAATGAGGCAATGTTATTCTTTCTGACAGCAGCATAGAATTCCATTGTGTACAAATACTACATCTTGTTGATCCACTCATCAACTGAGGGGCATCTGGATTGGTTCCATATCTTGGCTATGGTAAATAGTGCTGCAATGAACATCATTGTGCTAGTGGATTTAGTATGTCCTTGTTTCTGGACGACTGGGTAAATGTCAAGTAGCGGAATTGCTGGTCATAGGGGAGCTCTATCTTTAGCCTTTTGAGGCACTGCCATACTGCTTGCCAAGGAGTGGTCATCCCTCCTGGCCACATCCCCTCTAGCATCTGTTGTTATTAGATTTCTTGATCATGGCCATTCTAACTGGAGTGAGGTGGAATCTTAGAGTTGTTTTGATTTGCATTTCATTTATGGCCAGAGATATCAAAGCATTTCTTCATGTGTCTATAGGCCATTCTTATTTCTTCTTCAGAGAAGACTCTTTAAGTCTTTGGCCCATCTTTTAATGGGATGGTTGTTTCTTTGGAGATTAGTTTTGGAGTGATTCAATTTTTTGAGCTATTGATATATTTTAGATATGAGGCCTTTGTCTGTTTTATGGTTAGTGAAGATCTTCTTCCACCCTGTAGGCTTTCTAGTGAGTTTGCTAGCTAAGTCCTTTGCCAAACAGAAGCTCTACAGTTTATTGAAGTCTCACTTATCCAGACTTTCTCTGATTTGTTGTGTTTCTTGGTCCTTATTAAGAAAGTTTCGACTCACAGAGAAATTCTGATGAGAGACTATAGAAGGAAAGCAGAAAACACAAAATTACTATTCAGCAAATACCACAGGAATAACTGCCACACACTAAACCCACGACTATGATTAAAACAGGAGAACAAAATTCTCAAAGTATTATTCTTCAAAGTATCATTCCCAAGGAATCAATTACACAATTGAAAACAATAGCTTTGTGGTGAAGAAACCTGGTTAGACCACATTTTGGGGAAAGCATCATGTTGAATGCATCTTGTAACAAGCATTTCAATGTCTCATGCCTTCAGAGCAATGCATCAAGGAAAGCACAGCATCTTTTCTCTATTGAGTATACAGCTGTGTAAAGGAAAAATGGGCTGAGATGGAAGCTTAAAGCATAAAATCTGGCTAAGACTTTTGGAAAGAACCACCATTTTCCAGAAGGTCACCAAAATGAAAGGGCAGAGGAAGGCACTGCTGTAAGCTTTCTAGGCCTTCTCAAAAGCATGAGATTGTTCCTTTGATTACAGGTGTGCAATCTGTGTGACTAGAAATGTTAAAAGGAGTGAGCCTTTCTGGTAACCATGACAATGCCTGAATGATCTAGTGTTATAGGGGCAAGATAATTGTCCAGAGAATTAATGTACATGTTATATGGATTAAACACTCCAAGAAGCAAAGGTAACTTCCCTGAAACTCACACAGGAAATTTATCCCCTAAAGAAAGAAGGTCCCAATATGATTCAATAAATTCAGTTGACTCTCAATCTGCTCAGAAATGCTCATGTGGTAATCCTGGAGTGAAGTGTGAGATGCAGGAACCTACACCCTAAGAATTTATGGTATCATAGGAACTTTTTTAATTAAAGATTTCTAGACTGGTGAAAAGGAAAAGCAAGCAAAATCTGATGTTCAGGGTTGTGTTTTTGTTTGTTTGGGTTTGGTTTTGTTCCCTTTAATTTAAAGAAGAGTTTCTATAGAGAACACATTATTTTTACTCTGGGCTAATTCCAGGGCACCCAATACTCTGACTGCAGCTCAATCTTCAGATAGCTGGATTTTCTTGAGAAAATAAAGGCTCCAGTTGACTTAACAAATTTCATTTATTCAAGGTGCATTCTAAGCTTTATTTTCCTCTCAGACTCCAGAAACTGACTTAGTTAATTGGGATAATTAAGAATCACCAAGGGTATAATTGCCCCTTTCATTTTGCTTTGAGGAGAAAAAAAGGAAAAAAGAAAAGAAAAGAAAGTGATTTGTCTCAGAAATAAGAGCCTATAGGCCTGCTAGGAAAATGAGAATGAAATAATTTAGGATGGAAAGGAAACTCCAGGAAACTTGTCACCAGCTCAACCTAAGAGATGATAAAAAGCATTTAGTGTCTTTCTCCAGAACAGCAGCAATTACAGTATATCTAGAATCTGTGTTTTTGGCTTTTAGGTATTTTTTTCACTATATCCTACAACCTCTGATCTATTTTGGCAAATAAAAAGATCTTGTTAGCCATTTAGAATAACTGCTATTGTTGGCCAATACTTCACACACACATGTGCATGTGCGCGCGTGCGCACACACACACACACACAGAAGCAACACACACACAACATACACAAGAATGAAATGGAAATTTCCATGCTGATTTTGGTGGATGAAAATATCATCATTCAAATCAATGGTATCAAAAAATAATGCGAAAATCCTTTTACCTTCAAAGCCACCTGGGAAACCTAGATGAAATTTTAAGCAATTCCGATAGTTTAATACACATCTGAACACATCTGTATAGCCTATTTCAGTATAGTCACCAAGATCTGAATTCTTTCTTTTTGGTCTTGGGGCTTAGACTCAGACTCTGGGTGCAATCCCTTAACTTTTTTGCTCAAGGCTAGTGCTCTACCATGTCAAGCCACAGTGCCACTTCTGGTGGTTTTCTGATGGTTAACTAGAGATAAGTGTGTCACAGACTTTCCTGCTGTGGCTGGCTTTGAACCCTGATCCTCATACGGAAGTCTACTAAGTAGCTAGGATTTCAGGTGTAAAATGTTTAGCAGAGATTTTTTTAAATAGTACATTTGAATGTTGTGAATCTGACACATTTTTAGTGGCTCAAAACTATAGATATATTTAAAAACATAGACTTATAGTTTTAAATTTGTTATACTCCTGCTAGAGCACATTATATTTTGATTATGTTTTTTTACAAAATACTAGTAACATGTTTTCACAAGAGGGTTAACAATATGAATCTGGCACTGGTGAGGAATCTACCATAGAACAAAGTCTCAAGTCTCTGATGTGTCTTTCTGACTACAGAGTAGAAAATGTAGCCAGATGTCTTCCTATTTTGTAGGAGATCATTCATTTTTAGGTGTAGACCAGGCCACCCATCAGGCTATGAACCTCCCCACATCCAGAGTTCTTCCCAGAAGGAATATTTACTTAATAAGATTAAACAATTGTTTAGCCCTTTGTTTGCAAAGCATTGGGATGCCTTCAAGTCTTCTCGTCTTGAATTGATTTCAGTTTTATCTGAGAACACTATGAACTCTAGAAATATCTAATAATGCTTGATGCTTGGTTTGTTAGACTGCATTGAAATAATTTAAGTAAGACACAAAACTAGTATTTCCTATGACTGTTTTTATGTGTTCTGGGAAAGCTATATTACTTCCAGAACTGGCATGGGAATTTACCTACAGATTATCCTGCTTCCCATCTGCCCATCTCCACCACTGATCTAAGCAGAATTATGGGAGATCCCCTGTGAGAGGGTATGTGAAGAATGAGAAGTAATATCTACAGTAGCAATAATGAGTGACCAAAAAGATTGTGAGATTGGAAAGGGAAATACTTTTGCAACCATTTGTCCTGCCAGGTTACCTGTCCCAGTGAACAGAACCTTCAAGTGAACTCTCAAAAGGCCCGCCATGAACTTTAGTTTATCCATGAGAACTGCTCATCTCCAAAGAAAGCCATTTTTAAATTATTATCTTTTATCATCAAGTATTTGGCATAGATAATAAACAATCATCTATCATAACTGACCTGTAATTTAAACATACCTCTAAATGTAACAGATTTTCCTGTATACACATAATGGCATACTACAATTTCCTCTACAGATGTCCCTTATATAATAATTCCTGTGAACACATCAGGCTATTCAAGTTCGTTCAGCTTTTCCCATGCCACAGAAGAGCAAACATTTCTTTTGACTTTCCTATTATGTGTATGCAACCAAAGGAAGGGTAATGGACTGTCATTAAGATCATAATCCTTATGGGAGCCTATGATGCCAGCCATTAAAAGAAATGCATGCATTAAAAAAAAAAGCATGCCTTATAAGTACCTCGCCACTGGAGGGAAGGAGGAAAACCAAGATGAGGAAAATGGGGACCAAGACACAAGAAAGGGTATCTATCAATGTATGTGAAATAATGCACCTTCTATCTGGTGAATATAATGTAACCCTTCTATTAATTACAATAAAAAATATATGAAAAAAGAACTCAGAACAAAAAAATTAAAAAAGAAAAGCATGCATTAAATCAGACTTAAAGGTTCATAAAAATGGATATACACCAAAACTTATATTTTTAAGTTTTAATCATTTGTTGGAGGCAAGCTCAGCCTCATGCTTACTAAGCAGGCAGTCTTCCTGCTAATGCATGCCTTCAAACCTCAGTTTGGCCTGTTATTTTTGATGTAGGGTCTTATTTCCTACCCAGTCATGCACTTGAATGGGATACACTTATGTAAGACTTTCCAGGAGCTAGGATGAAAGATATACATTAGCATGCCCAGCTCTCCTTGAAGCAGGGGTTTCAATGAACTATTTTTCTGCCTGGCCTGCTTGAACTCCAGTCCCACCAATCACCAATGTCAGTGTGCCAAGTAGCTAAGATAACAGGCCTGAGCCCACTGACATCCAGAGAATCTTCAGTCTTCACACTTGAGCCAACAGCTGGAATCCTAGCACTCAGGAGGCTGTAGCAGGAAGACAGAGAGTGAAAAATCAGGCTGGGTTATAGAGTGTGTTCCAGGATAGCCTGAACTATCTAAAGATCTTGTCCCTTTCCTCTCAAATAATTGAAATACTTTTTAAAATTTAAAATTCTTGTGTGGTCTTGTTTCAAAGCTCCAAATTAAGGATATTGCAAAAAGAGTATATGCTTAGACCTGAAGAATAGTAAGGATTCAATTATACTTTTCATCTCCTAAAAATAGACTTTATGTTTTTATTCCTCTGATGAAAAATTAAATTCAAGTTGCTGTAAATGCTAATGCTTGCCTTTCCCAATACACAACACATCTCAGAAACCTTTTGTACAGTGATCTCACTGGATGATGTCATCCATACAGAATTAAGAATCTAGGAAGAATTGGGATTTACTGCATAGAGCCATTTTTAATTGTATTTATAGAAGAGTGACTTTCACAAACACTTCAGCAACCATAAATTTTGACTCAGTATTATATGATTTATTTTCAGCAGGCATGGTTTATTAATTAGAACAAGAGAGTTGTCTGGAGTAGCAATTATTTGAGTATAAGTCACAGAAGTCAAGCACTTGAGGACAACAGGATCAACATTACCGGATATTGAGTACAGTTGAAGCATTCAATTTAACATTCAAGCTTGATTACTTCCCACAGAAACACTGAGAGATGGGCATTTGCCTCCACTTTACAGAAGAGTAAACTGAGGCTCAATAATGTTTAATAACTTCTTCCATATCTAGCACCTCATAAATGGCTTCTAGTGTTGGGACTCAGTCTTCCAAAACTCTGAAACTTATGCATCTGTGTGTGTGTGTGTGTGTGTGTGTGTGTGTGTGTGTGTTTGTGTGCATGTGCACGCACACTCCTGGGACTTAAATTCAGGATCTAGGTGCTGTCCCTGAGCTTCTTTCCTTGCTTGAGTCAGTTCCAATTCTAACTTTTTGAGGGCTAGCTTTTTGGAGATAAGAGTCTCAAGGACGTTCCTGCCCAGGTTGGCTTCAAACCATAGTCGTCAGATCTCAGCTTCCTGAGTAGCTAGGATTACAGATTGAGCCACTGGTGCCTGGTCAAAATAAGTTGGAATTAGGCATGTGAGTTCTGAAAAAAATGGGATAGGACTTTTAAATAATAGCTTTCAAATATTTTTGAATTAATACTAAATTTTGCTAACTTATTTTAATTGATTCTCTTTAAGACAAGTTTAGAAATACCAACATGATGAACAGAATGTTCAAGAGATGACATATGTTCAGTTTTATTTTTCTGAGTCAAAATGTTTGCTTTCTGTAAACCTCTAAGAGTTATTTTAAATGTGCTTTTTTCAGCTATGGAGAACTTTTAGCTGCCTAATGATAAACCATTTCCCCTTTTTTCCTCGGGCACTAAGCTGGGTTACAATTTGAAGCCACTATTTTATTTAGATGTGGCCAAAGGACTGAATTCTTGCCAGTGGAATGTATGAACAGGATTGCCTCATTTCCAAGCAGAGTCCATAAATTCTCCTGATGGCAACCGCCAGTCCCTTAAAAGCCACAGGTTCAAGATAAAAGAGTCTCTGTGAGTCTACATTCACAAATACTTATGTGGGTCAGAGTTCAAGAGGTTAGGCACTAGTGACCCTTCACTAGGAGGTGGACATCAACCATAGGAAAAGATTGAGTGTCCTGCTGATCACAAAACAACCCTCGTGTACACCTCTTGTTTCCAGGTATTTATTAAGAGCTCTCTGTCTCATTCTTACAAATACCCCAGTTTGAATAATAAATATAATCCTTTCAGCATTAGGCCAAAGAGATTTATAGATGATGGCAAATAACAATTATTTAAGACACTGAGTTTTATTCATTTTATGTTGTTTATTTTCTCTAGCAGATAATGGCTAAGGAGACTTTTTATGTAAAAGCTTAAAAGCAAAGTCATACATGATAAATTGTACCATATTATTCATATTTAAAACTGAACTCATTTTTTCTGTCTTTTTCAAATGCCCCCAGCAAACAATAAATACATGTACAGCTGGAAAACAAACCCAAGTACAGCTAAGATAAACAAATTTAAGTTCTAGCAAATATAAACATAGGTTTGATATCTAACTTATAGGAATATTCAATTAAATATTTGGTGTGAATGCTATTGTAACTATTATTTTGGTGTTTTAAATATTTTTATTCTTTTATTCCTAATAAACTGCTGACAAAACATATGAATGAATACCATTTCTTAAAGTAATTTGGCAGTATTGTTTTGCCAGTGTTCATTACTTATGCTTGAGTAATATAATTTCTAACAGTCTGTCCCCTCCATTGAAAGTCAGAGATCTATAATGCAAAATAATTTATGTAAAGGAGAGTGACCCATTAGTGTAAGTAACTGAGAATTCCAGGAACAGGTTTGCTATAGTCAACAATGCATAAGAAGTCAATAAAATTGTAGGGAGGGTCATCCTTTCCTTCCTCTTTAAACCTGTCTCTTTCTATGTGTTGATCTCAATCTATGGGAACATTTTATCCACAAGGCCTAGAAGATAACCACTAAAAATCTAGGTCACATTCTCATAGTTCAGCAATCCCAATATAGTAAATCTGTGTCACCTAAAAGTTCTAACAACCAAGTCTCAGGCTGTGCTCCTGGTCGCTGCCCTGGTACTCAACCTTCTCTGAATCAGCACCATGAAGATGGATTATTTTGACTGGCTGACTTGATCAGATTAAACTAAATAGCTCTAACAGGTTCATCCAGAGTACGAATGAAGAGCAAGATCAGTAGACAGGCAACTCTCAAATCTATCTTCACAGATAGATCCATATCTACAGATGTTTACAATACATAGATAGCCTAAGATCATTACTTTACTATTACCATGTGGGTAAAAATGTGTAGCAACTTCATATTGACCAGTAAAGTTTAATTCAAGTTATTTTTACAGTTAGTGATATGCCGAGAAAGCTTGAGAAGATGAACACCAAAAATCACAGTTCTGATAGGTATTTAATGGTAAAAAGAAATGTTCATGAAATATTGGTGTCAACATGGCAGGGCTACAGGGTTAAAGAATCAACAGTATCCTGGATGCCTGTGAGGATATTTGCAGATCAGATTTGCATTTGAGTCAGTAAACTGAGCTTTCCTCAGTGTGGGTGGGTCTTTGACTAACCAGTCAGACTGATGAGAACAACAACAAAAAGTCAGGTAAAGGGGAATCCATTCATTCTCTTTGTATTAGCATCCTCAAACTAGTATATTCTTGTGTCATAGGTAAACGGAGACACCCTCATTTCTCCTGGATCTCCAGACATTAGTGCATGTAAGAATCAGTGGATGTAAGTTTTAGCCTGTAAAAACATGCAAGCCAACTTATTATTTTGTAATCATTAAGTAAGTTCTGTTTAGCTTCTAATTGTAAATATTTTTTTTAATCTTTAAGTAGTTGTACAAAGGAGTTGCCATTTGACAAAGCAGTTCATGAATATAATACTTCTTGATCAACATCACCCTTTCAACATTCTCACCCTTCCCTTCTCCTCCCACTCCTTCCCTCCCCCTCTTAATTTTGTAGGATATACATTGAATTCTTGACTGCTTTCTCCAGGGTCTTCTCTTCTTCATTTGTTTACCATTTTCCCTTTGCCCCACTCTACCCTTTTCAAGTACCTATTTCCTGATATTTATTTTGTTGAGCTTTGACTTGGCTCTTCTAAGGAATTACACTATTAGAGTTTTCCTTTGAAACTATCATTTTTTTATCTAGTACATTTGTAGAAACTTGCATGCCATCAAACATGCTTACTTCTATGTTTATAAGCTAAAGCTAGCTTCCACATATAAGGGACAATATACATTCTTTGTCTCTCTGGGCCTGATTTTCTTCACTTAACATATATGTTTAAAATTTTAATTTTATTATCGTTAAGTTGTATGAAAGAGTTAACTATCCAACAAATCACTTTATAAGTACAACACGTCTGTATCTGTGGCATCCCTTTCATCACTCTCCCCATCCCTCTCCCCTTAGTTTTCTTAGTTTTATAGGATACACATTGAGTATTATGACTACATTCCCTTCCCTCCACTCCCCACCATTTTCTTTCTTTATTGGTCCATCCTTTTCCTTCAGACCTCTCCTACCCTACACCTTTCAATTGCCAGTTTTCTGGTATTCATTTTGTTGGACTGTGCATTATTTTTTAAGCTCTAGCCAATTTCTTGCCTCTTAAAATGCTTTCAAACAATATTTTATATATATTAATTGGGGTTTTCTAGAGTGAGAGAATTCACAGGGTATACTGCCATGTATCATTTCACAGTAGGGATATATTCTGAGAAATCCACCCTTTGACTATTTCACCACTGTGCAAATATCACAGAGTGAGTATACATACCAAAACCTAGATATTCAGGTCACCCACTAATATGGCTTCTTGATGCTGTCAAAAGACAACAAAACAATGATATGGATGCACTACTGCCAGTGTAACAAGACCTACTGGTTTACAGTAAACTCTTGCTTTATAAGAAAAAGGAATATACTCTAAAATAATAGAAAAAGCATAAAGGAATAAATATATAAGATAATAATTTTAACATTGTCAAAGATTGTTTATTATACATAATTGCATGTTATATATTTTTATGTAACAGTCAACACAGGATATCTGTTTATAACAAACATACAAGTCATGTATTATCTTGTGCAACTATAACTCCTCTACCACTATATGGTAAGAATTATTTTTCTGTTCATTGGAATATTATGGGACTATTTCTGCTATCCTTTATGCAACTCTCACACATAGATCCAATATACTGCATTTAGTTTCCAAAAGATGTGACCTGTGTGTCCCAGTCTAAAGCCCTCTTTTATGTGTCATTGCATTGTCTCTGAAAATTTTCTGGTAATATATAACAGATAGATGTGTCCACTTGTCTAGTGTGAAACAATCCTCTTTAAATGAACAGGATTTTTATGATCATGAAGCAACTGATCCTTTCTTACAAGAAACCAAAAAAATATCCTTCTGAAGAAATTGAAGTGCATCCCACAACTTTTCCAGTCACCATCCTAAAGAAGTCTCAGTGAAAAATGGAAATACTAGTCATATTTAGAAATTTATAACAGCTGGAATTACAAAAACAATTCCATACTTTAACTTATAATAAATGCTTAATGTCTAAATAAAAAAGTCTCAGTGCAGACTTCACCACAGCTGAAACGTTGAAATAGGGTGATCTCTAGCCTTCTCACCTTGGAGAGAAGAAACAAGGGCAGACCAAAAGGTACCACACATCTTGATACATTCACTTGCTTGTCCCGGGCCTGGGACCTGCATAGGAGTAGAGGCCCAGTGAGGCTGCGCACCACTGGATTCCTCGAACCTCACACATGTCAAGGTACACAGAACATGTTCAGCAATGCCCAAAGCCACTTCCTCTTCCTCCTCTCTCATCTTCCTAACTCGATTGCCCTAAATCTAAATTAGCAGCAGGCAAGTACAGTCTCTTTGTTTAAGTTGGAGTGGCTTTCTTGAGACATAGCTCACAGTCCCTTTGATTCTCCCATTTAGTGGTTAGCTTATGAAGATGGCTGTTTGTAGGCCTCAGTATGAGGAAGGGAGAGAGAGGGGCATTTACTTGCTCTGTGGAAAGATAAAGGCCTCTTCCTGTGCCTTAAAACCTCATTCCTGTTAAGAGGGCAGCCAAGTCAGTCCTCCTGGAAGCAATCACTCTATACAAACTCTGCGTCTGGTTCTGCCAGCAGAGGATAAATGGTTCTACTCAGCCTGGGCCCTGTGGTCTGATTTTAAGAATGGGAATATTTGGTGGCTTGGAGTTTGGCGTAGTGGAAGAGTGCTTTCCTAGCATGCACGAAAATCCAGGTTCTATTCCTCGGTACCACATGCATAGAAAAAAGCCAGAAGTGGTGCTGTGACTCCTCAAATGGTAGAGCCTTAGCCTTGAGAAAACCCAAGGACAGTTCTCAGGCCCTGAGCCCAAGCCTAGAACAAGCAAAAAAAAAAAAAAAAAAGAATGGGAATATTTTATCATTTTTTTCATTTTTGTTAGGATTTATATTTATTTTTAATAATTTTTAAAGATTTTATTTACATTGATTTACATCATATTTCAAATGTCATGTTTACCAAGTATTCAAGAAAGGTTTCTATATACAATCACTGGCACATAAATTTTAGAACACAGTTAAAATTAAGCCGAGGGTTTGTATGTCGTAGAACATACAAACACAGAACAACAGAAAGTGAATGATGAGCTTTTCTTATATAAAGGTTTGCACAACTTAGAGAAGTATCTACTATCCATTATTAACAAAAGCTTAAATGAAATGATATGAAATCAAATAATTTAATGGACTTACAAGGTACTTTAGGGTATCTCAGTTTAAAGAAGATGTCGAGTGGTTTCTGGTAGATGTGGAGAACAGCGAGCTCCAGGAAAAATGAAAGGCAGAACACTGAGTCTCTGTTCTTTTCAGATACTAGGCAGTGACCAGGCTCTCATGGAGAGCACTTGAACCAGAGCAGGGGAAGGCTGTTTCTTTGAAGACAAGATGCAGCTCACCATTTGTCTTTTTACTGACAAAGGGGAGACTTTTTGGATATGTACCTTTCATAGACAATACTAACCAAACTAGACACATTGCTTATTTCACAGAGAATAAGCATACCAAGTGCTTTAAAGCAATTATTTAAGAGAGAAATCTGACTCTAGGAAAAAATATCCTTTGCAACCGTAGTTGTCTTTAGCTTAATCAAACAACTAGTCAATCAAGAGATAAATCCATCTACCCAGTGGTAGGCCGACCTCTCTGTCTTTAATCTGTTTTTGAGTTGTTTTAAGAGATTTACAGGGTCTGAGTCTGCTTGGCAGGGATGAAAATGGGCAGAATTATCCTTGAGAACTGAGGGAGAAAGAGGCAGGAAGATCAAAGGGAGAGCATGTTGCATCATTTTTGATGTTACACGTGCAGGTGTGGTCCTTGTGTTGCCAGATTACAGGCCCCTGGAAGGTGCCTGTGTCACACTTCTGTAGCCTTAATAATAACAATTATCCTCAAACTGTCACATATGGCTATCCAGTGATATCTATTAAAGAAAGACCTGATATTAAAATTACCAAGCTACATAGCTGATGATTACATAAACTGAGAAATCTGCGTCTTTCTTAAAATTATCATTTAAATTCAGATTTGAGAGAAAGGAACTATTACTATGCCATTTCAAAAACTAGGAAATCATGAAGCTGCAGACGGCTCAGGTGCCAGAGCAACTGCCAGAGTAAAAGCATCTTTTGTCCCAGTCTTGGACAAAAGAAAATGGAACTCAAAAATCTTAGTATTAATCTGAAACATAAGCCAAGATAGTTTTAAAGCAGATAAATGAAACAATCTATTATAGGTTCATAGAAGTTAAATGAATTAATATCTGCTTATATTTAAGATCACGGTTAATATATGGTAATTATTTTTAGTGGTAGCAGAAATTGCAAAATAGCAGTAGGATACTGCTTCTTCTTCTCCCCCACCTCTTAATTTCTCTCAGCAAATCCTTTAATAACATTACCTTCATAATTTTTTATACATAAGGAAATGATATAACTCCACTGGATAAATGGGTGAATTAATTCATTTGAAGACATTTTCTATTTGCAGAAAACAAAACAAAAAATGTCTTCTGTTGGAACATTGTTCTTATGCTATTTGCAGGGGTGGAGTGGAGAGAAGAGAAAAAGCATGGTTTTCATGATGGGAATTAAGAGCTTTAGGTTGTGAGAGCTCCAAGCTAGTTCCACTTATACTATTCTCAAAAAAATATTTTTAGTCTTTCTGGGAACCAGTGTTCTGCTCTTTACAATGGCAGTAACTACTCAGAATCATACAAAATTTTATAAAGGACTAATTGAGAAAGAACTGCACAAAAGCCATAGCACATTACATTGTCAATCATAACTTGCCAGTCATAGTAATTATTATAACCACTTGGGAAACCATACTTGTATCTTATTACAAATGCAGAAAGTTAACAACCTCGACGTTTTATATTTTGTGGACTTAAAGTATTGACAACAAATCAAGATAAATCAGAAAGCATTCCTTCTTCACTCATCTGGAAATAAGATGTTTTGTTTTGTTTTCCTGAAGGCTTGTCTAATATTTTTACCAAGAACTTCACTTGGCTTTCAACCCACAGATTAATTTGGGGGATCGTGAAAGACTGTGTTTCTGATTTATTATAGTCCTGTCTATATCAGGGGCTGTCTTTTATGCCGGGCATCCTGCTGCCATAAAAGCATGACTGAATTAAATGGAGACTTTGGTTTCTAAATTTGGGTCAAATCTGTCCACTGTAAGACAGTCTCTAAACTTGTTGGGGGCCGAGTAATGCCATGTCTAATAACTTTCTGCTGAGACAAGGCAAGGAGCAAGAGGCAGGGTGCAAGACTTGATTAGCATTGGTTACAAATGTGTTATTGTTTATCACTCTCTGCTGGGACCTAAAGTGAGGGTATATTAGCTGGAGGGACTTTCTCAGGAGGGGGTTTTTTGGAGAAAGATTTTCCTGCCTTGATGAAGCTGCGTGGTGTCTCTATTTGTGCTCCAGGAAGGAAAGCTGAGTGCGGGAGGACAGTGTGTCTCTCCTCTCTCAGCTTGGACTGGTCAGGGTGTGTTTTTCCCCATCCCTCCTACTAGTAGAGAGGGACTAGGGATGAAGGAACCTGACGCCCATTGTGGGGCACGAAAGGGGCACGACAGTGAGTTGAGCCAAGCGAGAGAAACTTGAAAGACACAAAAAGACTGAAGGGCCAGAGAAACCTGAAAGGCACAAAGAAAAAGAAAAAGGAGGGACTGAAGGGCCAGGGAAACCTGAAGGGAAAATGTGGGCTGAAATTGCTCACAGGGAAAAAGAAAAAGACATGGAGGAAGACAAGGAGAGAGGGACAAAGAGAAAGAGAAAAAGGGAAAAGATAAACAGGAGAAAGGGAAGCAACTACTTGCAAAAGTCAAAGAAGTAAGAAAAACTCAGACTGAAAAACCAGAGAAACCTGAAAGGAAGATAATGCAAAGAAAAAGAAAAAGGGACTGAAAGGCCAGGGAAATCTGAAGGGAAAATGCAGGCTGAAATTGCTTACAGGGAAAAAAAAACGACAGGGAGAAAGAAAAGTGTTACAAGAAAGGGAAGCACCTACCTACAAAAGTCAAAGAAGTAAGAAAAACTCTTCAAAGACTGAAAAACCAGAGAAACCTGAAAGGAAAATACAAAGAAAAACCCATAAAAAAGGCAAAAGATAGAAAATTGAGGAAAAGAAAAACCAAAAACTTCTCCCAAAGCTAAGGAGAAAAAAAGCCAAAGAAGCTGCAGCTGTGTCAAAGTGGAGAGGCAAACACAACAGAAGCAGCTAGGTGTTTTAACAGTAAAAGATTTAATAGATCATTCCCAGTCCGCCTCCGAAGAGCACGTCACTTTGGCACAGTTGGGAGGAATCTCTCGGGAGTCTCTGGCCAGAGCCGTATAAGGGCGAGGCAATTTTAGAATAGAACTGAATGGGTTCAGACTGGAACGACCGATATTTTGTGCGAGTATGAATGTGTTTGTGAATAGGTGTGAGTGAACATGTTCAAGGTTAAATTGTTAGCATGCTATGTGGGTAAATCTAAGTCTAAACTATGTGGCAACTTATACGGCAGTAAACAGTTTAAGAACAGGTGAAAAGAAGTGCAGAGGCGCTTGGAAAAATACTTAAGAGAAAGAATTGGTACTGATTTAGAAAGCCTGTGCTTGGGTGCAGAATAGTTGAAAACAGGCTAAAGCTTTTTAGGGTCCCTCGCAAAAAATAGAGACAATGCCCCTGAATCAGCTTGAAGTTACAGAAAATGGATCTTCGCCCATAACCCCCTTAAAATGAAGGGACCAGAGTCATTATTGGAAGGCGAGATAGGATAAATTAGAGACATGGGAGACAGTAGTTTAAAACAAAAAGAGGGGGGATTGGAAGACTTCTCTAATTCTTCCATTGTCCTGCTATTCCCTATGGCTTGTGTGATTGGTTTCAATCTCTAATAATGTTGTTCTCTTAGTTAATGTTGGAATGTTTCCTTGTTTTCTCTGGCTGTTGTAGTCAGAGCCCCTTAGTATATACTAGTGCCTGTACAGGCAGAGGAGTATGCTTTCTCACTTATCAGTAAAAGAGACTTTGGTATTTTCCTGGCCGTGGTGGTGGCGGCCATTATCTGTAGCTGCCGTTACTGCCACGAGTATTGCCCTTGCTACTGTGGTTCCTACAAAGAATGCTTTGAATAAGCCAGTAATCAGCATGTGAGGACTGGAATTATGTGCACAAATGACACATGTTAATATTCTAACTTTGGGTGATTGGTTAAGACTATTTTGGGACTTGATCAAAGATGGACAGGATCAGTTTGGATTTGTTTTTGTGAACTATAATTGTAATATGTCTATATTGCTTGCCTACAAAGTCAATGCAGAAAGTGAATGCTAATGTGACAGGCATCTGCTCCCATGGAAATAGGTGCATCCCCTCAGGTCTGATTTGCTTAAATGGATGGCTAGTAGCCTATCAACCTAAGACAGGAGCCAAGTAAAAAGGACTTGGTGATCCCATGACCGGTAAGAAGACTAGCAAGCTTGGAGACACCTAAGACAGGCACAGTCAATCTGATATGATGGTAGCCCCACATATCCTAGCCTTTATCTTTTTCTCTAAAATAAAAACGGGTTAGCTGTTGGGGGCCTAGTAACGCCATCTAATAACTTTCTGCCAAGACAAGGCAAGGCGCAAGAGGCAGGGCACAAGACTTGATTACTATTGGTACAAATATGTTATTGTTTATTCTCTGCTGGGATAGAGGATGAGGGGCGTTTTTTGGAGAGAAAGATTTTCCTGCCTTGATGAAGCTGCTTGGTGTCTCTGTTCGTGCTCTGGGGAAGGAAGGCTGAGTGCAGGAGGATAGTGGGTCTCTCCTCTCCTGGCTTGGACTGATCGGGGTGTGTTTGTCCCCATCCCTCCGACTAGTCAAGAGGGACTGGGGATGAAGGACCCTGACATAGACCATCCATGGAGCATTTTTTTGTCAGGGTAATGTATAGAAGGATTATAGTTATATTTACCAGATAATAAGCACATTACTTCTCACACATTGATACCTCTTCTCATGTTTTTGTCCCTACTTCCCTCTCCCAACCCTTCCCAATCATCTTGTTTTCCCCCATTCCCTTTCCTATTTCCAATAAACAAAAGTATATACAATATAACAGGTAAAAAAGTCAGATACAGTAACAATATGAGATTGACCAAATGGCAGCAAAAGAGAAGAAAAATAATGTAGTACATTAAGAGCAACAATCACACATTAAATGGCTCTTGTTTCCATATCCTAGAGATCCTTTCATTTAGTCTTATCCTATATGACCTTATGGACCTAGGGTTTACACTTTTGTAATCCTCTGCTAGGAGAGTCCTAGATGTGTACTAATTATTACAAATGAGGGAAAACATTGAGCTCATGTTCCTTTGGGTCTGACTTCACTTAATATGATTTTTTTCAAGTCTTTCCATTTCCTCACAAATGGGGCAATGTCATTTTTTCTGATGGCAGCATAGAACTCCATTGTGTATAAGTACCACATCTTCTTAATCCAGCCATCTACTGAGGGGCCTCTGGGTTGGTTCCATATCTCTGCTATGGTAAATAGTGCTGCAATAAACATCATTGTGCTAGTGGCTTTAGTATGTCCTTGTTTCTGGATGTTTGGGTAAATGCCAAGTAGTGGAATTGGTGGATCATAGGGAAGCTCTGTTTAATCTTTTGAGGAATCGCCATACTTCTTTCCATAGTAGCTGAGTTTAGACTCCATAGAGCAAATTTCACACATAAAATGAACTCTGTAATCCGAAGGTATAATTGTGAGATGAAAATTAGTTAATGTATGTATAAATACTCTGTAAACTATCAAATGTTGTACCATTATGAGGCAATATAAGACTAATAAATCAATAATGGTTTATTGATTAATGCCAGAGAGTGTGACTAATTTAATCATAACATAAGGCATTTAGCATGTTACATATATATATAGTATTTTGACTATTGCAAATATCTGAGTTAGAATACATTTTTTTAAATGATTACCTTAGGAAACTCATCGAAAAGATGTCTTTTTTCATTTATTGTTAGGTCTTAGCTTTTATTTTTTGGTAATTTGCCATTTTAGGAATTTCTTTTTATTTTATGTAAACATTAAGGAAAAATAGTATGATAGGTTGTTATTTAGTTCCACCTACTCTTTGAGTGTTGTGAGAAAATAGTTACTATTAAGTTGAAGCATAACCAAAAATCTATTTTGATATTTTTTTTACCAAGAACTCTTCATAGCCAAAATTAGCACTAAACTGCAGCTGACATTTTACCTGCAATCATTTCAGATATGCGAGACTATATCAACACACACTGAGGACCTCAAGTGGTATACAGATCAAATATAATTGAATAATTATGTGACAAGTGGATTTAAATACCTGTTATGTAGATAATTTTTCTACTGCATCTAAATCCAATACTAATGTAATGACCAAACCCTGTTTTCTAACAAAATGACAATGTAGACAATGTTGATTGGAAAAACATATCTAAGGTTCCCCTACCTCCTCTCTGAGACAGGATCTCACTATCACAGGCCTTGAGCTATTGATTTTCTTGCCTCAACTTCCAGAGCATTGGGGTTATAAGTGGATACCACCACATGAGATTTTAGTGATTTTTTTAATATATATATTTTTTTTTCTTTCCAGTCCTGGGGCTTGAACTCAAGGCCTGAGCACTGTCCTTGTGCTTTCTCAAGGCTAGCACTCTACCACTTGAGCCATAGCACCACTTCTGGCTTTTTCTGTGTATGTGGTACTAGGGAATCGTACCCAGGGCTTCATGTATGCTAGGCAAGCACTCTACCACTAGACCATGCTCCCAGCCCCAATTTTTTTTTATATTTTATATCTTTCTCTTTACCTTAGTTATAAAATTCTCACTAGAGTTCACTGTGCCTTAGGCTAGTTAATGACTTACTTGGCAAATATTAAAATGAGACTTCTTAGAGTGCAGAATGCAAATAGGAGAGAAAAATCCTTAAAATTTGAGATATATGAAAAACATCATTAAGAATCAAGTGAAAAAATGTTTTATGAATAAATTCAAGCATGTACAAAAGACAAATATAAAATTATCTCAGTATTCATTATACAGACTCCAAAACTATCAAAACTTTGTTAATTAGGCTTTGTCCTTTCTTCCTCCCTTTTTCCATCTATTTCATTTATCTCTGTACTTTGCCTAAGAATTTTAGAACAATCTCAGATCTTGTATCATTTCTCCCTTAAGCCCTTCAATATGATTTTAATGAAATATGGACTTTTCTCCAATGTTACCAAAAGTCATCATCATAAGGAATATAAATGTATCTTGATATAATTTAGTGATTGGTCATCAAAGCTCATGGACTTCCACAAAAGTAACTTTTGGCATTCAACTTCTTTGAATAGGGATGTGAACGGTATTTACAAACTGCCTTTGGTTGTTTTAACTATATCTAACCTGATTTTTCCCCTTTTTTTATTCTGTGCATTTGACCAAACTGAGGTTGGTCCTTTTTCACATTTTGCTTCTTTATTATGTTGTTTGACTTACTCCTAGATCTCTCATAATTCTTATAACCAGAAGTCAGTTCTAGGAGCTTAAACAGATTAGGGACACTACTGGGAGATTTTGCATTTGCAAGAAACTGTGGGCTTCCTATTATATCAGGAAATACTCACTTCTGGTTTTTCTCACGTAAAAGATGTTCCATTGGAAAGTGTCAATCTATCTTTTATCTGAATGTTTCATCCCCTGCTGAATATTGCTTGAATTATTTCATTCAACCTTACAAATGGTGGTTTCAACTTCTAGCATTGCTCCCAGAAGTGTTAACTGAAATTCATCTAAAAAAAATGACTCTAACTTCATTTAGTACTATTTAGATGCACTGACACAGTTTGGTCAAGTCAGCAAGATAAACATCTATTTCCTTTTCTACTTTTAAGTAAACTAATGTCCTAGTTAACTCTGTATGCCAACTGTGGCTTTCTCTCTCTCTCTCTCTCTCTCTCATGTTCATCTAATCAGTTCTAAATATTTTCCTGCTACCAATATAAAATTGTATGCATTGTTACAATAGGATAAGTAAACAACTCGAATGGGAAAAATGAGTAGGTTTAAAAAAGTAACATAGGCATACCCCAAAGAGGTAAATAGCCCAAAGGAGTCACATAGGTTTATAATATCCACATACCTGCCTTTTTTCATATGTTTTTATTGTAATTAATATAAGGGTTATATTATATTCACCAGGTAGAGGGTGCATTACTTCACAGACATTGATACCCTTTCTCATGTCTTGGTCCTCATTTCCCTCCCCCCACTCCTGCTCCTCATCTTGTTTTCCCCCTTCATTATCCAATTTCAAATAATCAAATACCCATATATCCAATATATGAGATGACCAAGGGACAGCGAAAGAGATGAGAGATAACATAGTACATTAAGGACAACAATCACTAGTTATATGGCTCTTTCTTTTCCTTTTTCTTTTCTTTTTTTTTTTTTTTTGTGGTCACGGGGTTTGAACTTGGCCTGGACGCTGTTACAGCCCTACCCCTGGGCCTGAGGGCTGTCCCTGAGCTCTTCAGCTCAAGGCCACTGCCTTACCCTCGAGCCAAGCCCCACTTCCAGTTTTCTAGAGGTTAATTGGAGATGAGTCTCAGGTCATTTTGTGACCAGGCTGGCTTTGAACCTTGATCCTCAGATCTCAGTTACGGGCATGTCCTACTGCACCTGCTTGCTTGCTTGCTTGCTTCCTTCCTTTCTTTCCTCCTTTCTCTTTCCATTACTTTCCATGGTTCAGGCCATGTTCTGAGAAATCTCTTCCATACCATAGCTGGGGGAGGATCTCAGACAACAAGGTGACATCCCTGCCTCCAAAGTACTTAGTCAGTTCTAAAAGACTGGAGTATATTTACAGAGCATTGTGAGAGAAGATATCAAATGGAGCCTTGTTTTCTTGAGGAAGCAGGAACAATTCATAAAGGAAGGCAGTTTGAAACTGAACAGCCCTGAGCTGGGTGCCTGTTAGACAACTATGCAAGAGTATTTGGCTTACAGCAAACTTGGCCACTGTGACTGAATGTCAATACTTGATCATGAACACATGTGTACACACACACTTCATTTTTCTTTCCCAGGTTCCTACTTCTCCTATTTTCCAAGAGCTTAGGTTATTGATAGAGGAGAGAGGATCTACTAACCATGGACGTATTTCATATCAGTTACTGAGAATTCTTGGAACTCGCAACAGCAAATTTCATTTGAAAGCTGATAAGTAATGGCTGCTGATGATTACAGAATCACCAGAACCCTTTGCTTTTCACAGAAGGCATACTGAGATGAGACAAAATATGCCAATAGATCTAAAACTTGAGAGTGCATCAAAATCTACAGGAACATTTAAATCCTGACTCCTGGCATTTCCCTTTCCTCTGTCCTCATTTCTGAAACCATGGGAACTTGTAAACTCAGAATTTTTAGTGACAGAGATTGAGTTTCAGAAGTAAGGAATAGAACTTTCCATTTAATTTAATAGCTTTCTGGTATAAAAATATTAAGTTTATGTATACTTCCATTTTTATTTTTACTTGGACAACATTTTGCTATTATGCCCTTAGAGAATAATGAATTTTGATAGTCACCATAAGATAAAAGTTTTCATGTTAGAAAATTAATAATATTCTATGGGCTGTTGATTTAGCTAGATACTATAGAAACAAGTGTACCTAATTAATATTTTACATCTCTGCTTCTTAAGATAGTGTCTCATTTTAAATAATTTCTTAACTATAACAATTATAGTTTCTAAAATTTGTGAGAATTTCTCAGACTACAAATTTATCAATCTGTTTGCCATATTATTAAAATTAGATGTATCAGATAGCAATAGCTAATAGAAAAGCAAGCAAAATAACTCTAATTTGTTGTGTGGATGGCTATTTGGGTTGTTAAAAAGCTGATTAGAAAAAAATCCATCTATTAAATGTGGCTATCCAGGTGGAATATAACATGAGATCAGCTGTTTATTATCATTGCTGAATAATTCAATTATTTTAGTGAGTGATTCTATTATTATGAAACTTTAGGAAAGTAGCTTGAGGGGAATGAGCCAAAAGTATCCATGGAGATTCAAAACTAAGTGTTTTAGATTGGTAGAGAGTTTATCTTCTTTGCTGTCTTTCTTCCTTTCCTTCTTTCTTATCCATATCATAAATTGCATCACTGAGGATATAATTTTTCTACTGTTGTGTTTGCCACAATCCTGGCAATTTGAAGCCAGATTCATTAATTGTCTCATGCTTCTTTGAATCATGTTTAGTTTCTCATGGGGCCGCAGTGAAAATTGCAATCTGATACATCCTCATTTAAAAGCTGGGCGGGGGAAGAACTGACATTCACATTCATTCAAGGTTTTGTTAGAATTCATTCTATTTGACCCATATAAATGAGGGCCTTTCAATTAGTGTCATACTATATGGCCTTATGTATCAAGGTTTTGCTCTATTGAAGATCTCTGCTAGGAGAGCCCAAGGTTTTTACTGATTATGACAAATGAGGGAAACCATTGAGCCTATGTTAGTTTGAGTCTGGCTTACTTCACTTAATATGATTTTTTTCTAAGTCTTTCCATTTCCTTACAAACGGAGTGATGTTGTTGTTTCTGACAGCAGCATAGAATTCTATTGTGTACAAATACCACATCTTGTTGATCCATTCATCAACTGAGGGACATCTAGGTTGGTTCCATATCTTTGCTATGGTAAATAGTACTGCAATGAACATTGTTGTGCTAGTGGATTTAGTATGTCCTTGTCTCTGGATGATTGGGTAAATGCCAAGTAGTGACCCAAGTTGTGCTGGGTCATAGGGGAACTCAGTTTAGCCTTTTGAGGCACTGCCATACTTCTTGACGCTACTTGAAAGGACCTCTAGGATATAGAAACAAAAGCCATATAATGAATGATTTTTGTCCTTAAGGTACTATGATATCTCTCAGCTCATTTGCTGTCCCTTGGTTATCTCATATTGTTACAGTATCTCACTTTGTTATCTGATATATCAGATATATTTGTATTTGGTTATTTGAAATTGGATAGGGAAGGGGGGGAAACAAGATGGGGGGTGGGGGGAGGGTACTGGGTACCAAGACATGTGAAAGGCTATCAATGTATGTGAATTAATGTACCTTCTATCTGGCAACTGTCATGTAACCCTTTTATTACTATAAAAATATCAAAAAAATGAGGGCCTTATCTCTTCCTACCTGTCAGAAGACACACCAAAATTTTACAAGTCATTGTTAAAGGTCCCTGTCTGATCATTCTTACAAGTAGAGAAGGGTCTTCACCTACAGTGGTAAAATAGACTCAAGGTGTATCTGTCAAAACCACAAGTCTTATTGCATACTTACTTTTTTCTGCCAGTCCTGGGGCTTGAAGTCGGGCACTGTCTTTGGACACATTTTGCTCAAAGCTAGTGCTATGCCACTTGAGCCACAGAACCACCTCCTGCTTTTTCTGTGTATATGGTACTGAGGAATCGAACCTAGGGCTTCATGCATGCTAGGTGAGCACTCTATCACTACTATGTTCCCGGCCCTTATTGCATACTTTTAAATTTCCTTTCTACTGTCTTCTCTCTAGAATAATATATGTCCCATGAGATTCAAGAAAATTATCAAGAATGCTGAAAACATTCTCTCATGAATAAAATTCAGCCACAGAAACTATTTAAATATTTGTTCCAAGATGGGGAGGAATCAAAGAAGCCCCTCTCATAAAAAGATTTACCGATAAACCTCATGGTAGCTCACTCCTACAATTCCTGCTACTTAAGAGGTAGATAACAGAATTAGACAGCAGGAGAATGGCAACTCAGGCTGATCCTGGGCAAAAGTATGAAAATCTAGCTGATAAACTCATACAAAAAGGACCCTGAATTCATTCATACCCTAGTATTATCACACAAAAACATTATTGATGAATTAGATATCAACAAATTACAAAAAAATTAATTTCCTCATGATGTCTTAGAACATATTGACCTCTTAGATATATCAACCTTAATAACTTGCTGTCAGTTTTCTGACTATGAACTTTCTGGACCTTTGAAATAATGTTAAATACTATATTTCTAAACAAAAGGCATTTTATTGATTAATTCAATTAATTACACTAAGTATATATGACAAAATGCATAATAAAGATGTGCATCTAATCAAGTTGAATGCAGTGAAAGTTAATTTCTCATTACACCCATTTGCACACTACAAACTGGTAACTCAGTTCAACAGAGTGATTCAGGCACCCAGGATATTTCTATCTTTCAGGTGCCATGTTACCTTTGTCTGGGCAACAAAAGTCCAGGAACGCAGTTGTTTTCTAGAAGGAAGAAAGAGCTAAAAATCATGATGATGACACTTGCTCATATACCCTTAACGCAAATCTGGTCATGAGGTTATACATGGCAAGGAGGTCATGAATATGGTCAGCTGTATAATCAGGAACTCAGGAGAATAGCAAGAATGCACAAATGGAAACAAGACCTCGGTAATAATATCAAAACTATTCTTACTAGGTCAACTTCAAGCTACAGCAGTTCTCTGATTCATATCCAGAATTATATGTAAACAAGTATTTCCTTTGATAAGCATGTCTTTGCTTACTTACGAAACAGAATTACTATCCATTTTCCTTTATTTTTCTTCTATGGTTATTGTAATGAATAATCAGAGGATGTGTATCTCAGTTTTGTACTCATTTAACAAGCTGTCCCTAATATGGTTAGGTACATAATGTCATTAGATTCATTAGTTTTCTTTTTTTTGACAAATATGAAATTACTCTACCATAGGAAATAAAGTGTTGTGGGTACTCCTTTCCATATAACTATGAGAGTCTCATTTTGAATATTCATGGCTTTTAATTTTCAAATTCTTAATTTCCTAAATTGTACCTAATTGCAATTTACCAAAGTACTATGCTCTTGTTTTTACAAGTCTCATTTGACTTGTTACAGGCAGCATAAGCAAAATTCTCTTTCTATGGGCAAAATGTTATTTTGAACAAATTATCTTTTATAACACAAACTTAGCAAGAGGCCTTTTTAAAAATCCATGACACAGCAAATTGTCTCCTGTAACTCAAATATTTAAGTCATTTTTGCATGTCTCAAGTAATCATTAAAATTATAATTTATTGCTTTTTCATATCATGATAATATATTCTGAGGAGTCATGATCTTATTTTTTAAAAAAAGTTATTTTAAGGTATAAAAATACATAAAGGCACTACATTTGTCTTCTGGATGAGACAGTATAGTACCTGTACATTAGCTACAATGAAAAAGCAAGTAAGAGAACAGGGAGGGGAGACACAATAAAGACACAACCACATCACTCTAAAATACGTCAGCACTAAATCTGATTCTGATATTCGTCACACAAACATATACACCAGGTTGTTTAAACAAGGTTCAAAAAGAATGGAAGGAATGAGTTTGGCAAGGGGAAGTAAATTAAACAAATCTACTAAGTGAGTAGTTCTCGTCCATTTATAGATGAAAGTGAGGTTCAGACATGCTAAATAACTGGCTTGAAGTATTCAGTAGAGACCGAGTTGGGATTCTAACCCAAGTCAAATCTCTCTGTCCCAAAACCCATAAACTCAATAATTCAGTGTCAGATCCATTGCCCAGTAACTATTTACTATTGTTGTATACTTGGTTATTAGTACAGTAAAATGATTTTCCTAGAATTCTATAAAATAAGTAATTGTGTAATGGACTATGGACTAATATAAGACCTTGTATAGCAAAAACAATTCTTAGCAAAAAGAACAACGCAGGAGGAATTTCAATACCAAACTTTAGAATATTAGAGCTATTATAACCAAAACAGCTTGATACTGGCACAAGAACAGGCCTGAAGACCAATGGAATAGAACTGAGGACCCAGATACTAACCAACAGACCTATGGCCATCTAATCTTTGATAAGGGAACCAAAAAAAAAATAGAATGGAAGAAAGACAGCCTCTTCAACAAGTAGTCATAGCAGAACTGGTTAAGCACCTGCAGAAAACTAAAGTTTGATCCTTTGCCATCCTGCACCAGGATTAACTCCAAATGGATCAAAGACCTCGAGGTAAAAACAGATACACTGAAAACTTTACAAGAAGGAATATGACATACACTAGGCCCCCTTGGCATAGGTCGAAACTTTCTTAATAAGGACCAATAAATCAGAGAAAGTCTGCATAAGTGGGACTGTATTAAACTGCAGAGCTTCTGTATGGCAAAGGACATAGCGAGCAAATTAACTAGAAAGCCTACATAAGGGGAGAAGATCTTCACTACCCACACCACAAAGGCCTCATATCTAAAATATGTCAACAGCTCAAAAAATTGAATCACTCCAAAACTAATCTCCAAAGAAACATCCATCCCATTAAAAGATGGGCAAAAGAGTTACTCTTCTCTGAAGAAATAAGAATGGCCTATAGACACATGAAGACATTCTTTGACATCTCTGGCCATAAATGAAATGCAAATCAGAACAACTCTACGATTCTACCTCACTGCAATTAGAATAGCCATGATCAAGAAATCTAATAACAGATGTTGGAGGGGATGTGGCCAGGAGGGATCACTACTACACTGTTGGTGGGAGTGCAAACTCATTCAACCACTATGGAAAGCAGTATGGCAGTGCCTCAAAAGACTAAACATAGAGCTCCCCTATGACCCAGCAATGCCACTACTTGGCATTTACCCAGTTGTCCAGAAACAAGAACATACTAAATCCACTAGCACAAAGATGTTCATTGCAGCACTATTTACCATAGCCAAGATATGGAACCAACCCAGATGCCCCTCAGTTGATGAATGGATCAACAAGATGTGGTATTTATACACAATGGAATTCTATGCTGCTGTCAGAAAGAACGGCATTGCCCCATTTGTAAGGAAATGGAAAGACTCAGAAAAAATCATTTTAAGTGAAGTAAGCCAGACTCAAAGAACATAGGTTCAGTGGTTTACCTCATTTGTCATAATCAACAGAAACCCTGGGCTCTCCTAGCAGAGATTTACAATAGAACAAAACCTAGATACATAAGGCCATATAGGATGATACTAAATGAAAGGACCTCCAGGATATAGCAACACAAGCCATATAATGAGTGATTGTTGTCCTTAATTTACTGTGTTATCTCTCATCTCTTTTGCTGTCCCTTGGTTATCTCATATTACAGTATTTCACCTTGTTATCTGATATATTGTACATATGCTTATTTATTTGAAATGGGATAGGGAAGGGGGAAAACAAGATGAGGGGAGGGGTGAGGAGAGGGAAATGGGGACCAAGAAATGAGAAAGTGTATCAATGTTTTTGAAGTAATGTACCTTCTATCTGGTGAATACAATGTAACCCTTCTATTAATTACAGTAAAAATATATGGAAAAAAGGTGGATACTAACTCCAATAGTTGGCAGTTACACAACTTAAATCAGAATAAGTGTTCTATATGGACACAGACCCAATGAAATAATCAGACTGCAAAATATGAATTAAAACTTTCTGCAAAACAGTAGATTGCCCACAAGATAAAAAAATTGGGAGGTCCAAGGTCTCAGTTTTCAAATTTAAAAGAAATTACAAGTAAGAACATTGTTATTTAAAAAAGGCTTTATCTTTTTCTTCAGGTATCAGGGTAGGAGACGACGTGTGTGTGTGTGTGTGTGTGCGTGTGTGTGTACTTCCCTGTGAGTATCAGAAATATTGGTATGGGAAACTCACTTTTACCAGGATAATGTGTTAATAGATAATATAGGAGGATGCCTCTTTAGAAGTCTACCAGGAAACATCTCAGAAAAAATAACATGTATGTGTATGCACGTATATAACAAAAATCCACATCTTTTCCCATTTTATTAGCAGTTACCAACTCAATTTTGTTTCAGTTCTATCCTCATATACTTCCCTTTCTCACCCTCATCTCATTTTGAAGTAAATAGCAGACCAATGTCTATCATTTCTTCAATGTGTATGTGTGTATACAATGTATATGTGTATATATATATATCACTGTGAGAAGACTTTTAAAATAAGTCATGATATATAGGGAACAAACTAATATTTAAGTTCATCATCTTTATTTGGCAGTACACAGTTTAGCCCATGTAGGTGGCTACATGGGCTAAAAGAAACTGAATCTTAAAGCATACCTGATTTTCCTAGATTTCAACCTTTTCCTCTAAGTTCTTCATACTCAGTATGCAACCTACAATATGATGTTTGCTCTGGTCACTTCAGTCTTCTCACTCTTCTTGGATATCACACATTCAAACCCCTGATTTCCTCTAGTGGTTGAAATACCACATGTCCTTCATTCAAAAGCAATACTTCTTTAAAGATTCAAAGTCTTCCAGAGAAGTATGATTCATAGTAACTGTTTCATCTCTTAAACCCTATAGCATTTATACTTTGACCTCCACTATATAAGATTTTAACTTCATATACTTTCCTATGGCTGTCTTCCTCGTTTAATAAAAAGCTTCTATGTGACAAGGGTCATACATTTATAATGGATTTATGTCTTAAATTTCAGAACTGGGTATGTAGCAAATACTCAGTAAGTAGGAATTTGTCGTAATTGCTTTAGTAGGGTCAAATGTCTATACAGGGCTGGAAATACTAAATTTATTTAACATGTATGTGAATCTATTATTGTTTTGATTACTGATTTCTTCCAAAGATAAATTCACTAATAGCTTAGTTTGCTAGCAGATTTTAAAAATCAAAACTCTAAACTCTTTGCCTAATCATGCTAATAGTCTTGACTTAAGTTTCTGTATTAATTTCTGGTGAATTCTCTGAAAGTCATCTCTGTAAGAACTACCAATGTCTGATTTCCAGAGTTCAGCACAAATGCTGAGCTAGGAATAACTCCTAAAATAGTCCTGCTCAATCTATCTCATTTATACTGCAAGGCATTTGAAAATTGAATATTTTTATGTGCTGAATCAATTTGATTTCTCTATGATTTGCCATTCATATGATTTTTCTCTTCCCACTCTAGCCTGGTTTTAAAAGTGATGATATATGATAACAAACATGCATATGAAAATATGTAACTCATGTCATTATTTTTATAGAAACAGTATGTTATTCAAAAATTTCATTATTAAAACTACTCCCATGATAATGTTAGGAAGAGAAAAAGTGGCTGTCTTCACCATTTTATTGCAATAGCTAGAGTAGGTAAGGACAGTTTTTAGTGATTGTCATTCCTCTTTAAGTGCTGAATAGGAATAATACTGGGGTTAGAACACTACCTCCACCTACTAATTTTATGGAGGTGCAGAGAAGGAGATTTCCATTCTATCGTAATATTTGGAAGAAAATGCTACCTAAGCAAGCTGATCATAACTTAATTTAAATTTATCCCCCAATAGAAAATCAGCACTTTAATGATTTATGTCTTGTAAGTTTACTGCTAAAGCATTGTCTGATCTGAAGTACCTGAATGCCAGCATTAAACAAGCCTAGGTCTCAGGTAGTTGACCTGAGAGGCAGGAGGTAGGAGAAAAATAACTGTGGTTCAGAATCACTGTAATATGTGGTGATGCCTGGAGCTTGTTGAGTGCATTCTAAGCATTGGTTACTTCACTTAATGGCTCACAGACATTATCTCATCTTAACTTCATCACAAACCTTTCAGATGGACAAAATTTTATGTTCACATGGTTGCCAAGGAGCTGAGACCATTAACCTAGAGCCTTTACATTTGGCTTTTCTGTCTCAGCTATTTTCAACCTCATTCCTCCCAAATAAGAGACTATATCTTAGCATGTAATCTCGAATGTAAGTCATGGACTATATCCAGTGAACAAGTTTCCAAAAACTACTACAAAATCTTGTTATGTGACTCAATTTGCCTCTAATCAATGTAATCAGTAGCCTTTCCTGTTACCCTTCTGTCTTCCCTTGCAATTCTTTTTAACCTTCAAATAATATTAGAGTCATTTTCAAACAAACAATGTAATCCTAGAACTGTAATACCTAAATTTAACTTCATTCTTTTTTTTTTCCTCAGTTGTGTGGCTTGAACTCGGAGGGTCTGGACACTGTCCCTGAGCTTTTCAGCTCAAGGATAGTGCTCTACCACTTAAGTTACAGCACCACTTCATTTTCTACTGGTTAACTGGAGATAAGAGTATCACAGACTTTTGTGCCCAGGTTGGCTTTGAGACATAGCCGGCTAACTTCATTCTTTGTTATTGTATAAACTACCTTTTTGTTCCATCCTCAAAACCAAGTGCAAAGTTGTAACCCACACCCCTTTGGCCATCTCCCACAATAGACAATTTGGGCATCAACTGGATCCTTGTTGGTCCTCTTCCCTCCCCCACACATCCTGGACAACATGGCTAGGCCCCTCCCTTCACTCCATTCTAACAGAAATGCCATGTTTTCCTTTCCCCTTAGAAAGAAACTGTTATCAATGTGTCTTGTGTCACTTCCCATATGGACGATATGTTCAAAGTCAATATACCCACAGCAGAAACATTCTTGAAAGAAACTATGAGTTTGTGTCACAAATTCAAATACAGTTAGCATTCTTGAGTGTCCTGCAAGCAAACAGATCTGATAAGTCAAGCCAGCAAAACCACTCTTTTTTGCTGTTGTACCAGTTCTGGGACTTGAAGTCAGCACCTGGGTACTATCCCTAAGCTCCTTTTCTTGCTCAAGCCCAATGCTGTACTACTTGAGCCACCGTGCCACTTAGTCTTTTTCTGAGTAGTTGATTGGCAATGAGAGTCTTACAGACTTTTCTGCCCACACTGGCTTCAAATCACAATTCTCAGATCTCGGCCTCCTGAGTAGCTAAGGTAACAGGTGTGAGCCACCAGGATCTGGTTCAGCAAAGCCATTCTTACTTGCACAATATCCCTAGGTTTTTCTGTACTATCACTTTCTTCCTTCATTAACTTTTCTCAATGAATGAATGAACCCTGGTATTGCCAAGTTTGCATCTCATGAAAGACTACCTTCCCTGCAGCATAAACTAATTTTCTCTTCCCCATTTCACTTAAAAGAAGAAAACAAAATAATGACCTCTGACTTGTGCTCAATCAGCCTGCCTCTGACAAACAAATTCATGTCATGGATGCAATTACTTATAACAGCTTTCTCCATCTTCATAACAGGTTTATATTTAATGAGGATACTTAAAAAGCAAAGACCATGAACCAGAAGAATATCTTTCTAGTTCTGTAGTATCAGAAAATATGATAAAAGATAAGTTATAATCAGAGCAGTATCTTCATGCTGCTTCATAAGGCCAGCTAAAGAGCCCTGTTGCTTGGCCTCAGAGTTACAATTCCAACTTCCATATAAAGATTACGTTGACTGGTGAAGAGAAATTGTATTTCTTGAACATGTTATACCTAGTTACTGTACATTACAGAATTCTATTCAATTCCTTTGAATACTCCTGGGCTTTACAGTATTCTTACCCTCTATTTTATAGAAAAACTGGGCATCCCCCAATAATAAGTAGATCCTAAGTTTTCATCAAGTTAGTAGCAAATCAAGAACTGGACCCAAGTCATGCCTAATTTGCCACCTTAGTATCTACTTATACTACTTACTGCCTTGCCTCATGGGTGAGAATGTTACCTAAGTTGTTGATTTGCATTTCCCATGATTTACCAAGATCCCAGCTTATCAGATCCCAGCAATGAGATCTCCATGAATAGGAACCTTATTTATTTATATTATGTTTGCCATTTACATGTTGATTGTACTTAAAGCATGGGGCTGGGAGTTGGGCCTAGTAGTAGAGTGCTTGCCTAGCATGCACGAAGACCCAGGTTCGATTCCTTGGTACCACATACATATAAAGAAGCCGAAAGTGATGCTGAGGCTCAAGCAGTAGAGCTCTGACCTTGAGAAAGTCCAAGGGTAGTGCTCAAGTCCCTGAGCTCAAGCCCAGGAGTTGCAAAAAAATAAATAAAATAAAAATACAACAAAGCATGAATTATGGTAGTGGCTTTATTGGCTGAGTGACAATGGTCCCCAAAGTTGCCCACAGCCGCTGGGATTTATAGTTGTGATTAAGGGTATAGACGTAGATGAGAACAACATTCTGGAAAATATAGTTGGGCTTATCTAATCACATGACTTTCAAAATTGAAAACACTTCCTGGTATTTGCTCAAAGGGAAAGTTGTTAAGACAAAAGAAAAAAATGCAATGGTTTTGCTGTGAACGTGGATTAAGGAAGGGCTCACAAGCCCCAAACTGTAGGTGGCCTTGGATGACTAAGAAAAGCCATAGATACATATTCCCTCCTATTTTCTGCAGAAAAGAAGAATCTTGCCCATATCATGGTTTTAGTTCAAGGCAATCTCAATGAAATGATTTCTGACAGAATTGTAAGATCATAAATTTATGATTTTTTGACCTAGGATTGACAGTTTGTTGCAACTACATTATAAAATTAATATTCATAGATTAAATATATATATATCTATCAGTGTATGAGTTCATCTACTTCTATAAATTGGACACCCTGATCAAGGGTCAAGAGTATGAAATTTCACTGGTGGTTTTGGAATTCTTGCTAAATCAGTACTTGTGACTCATTGAGACCTTTATTTCATTTTATTCTTAATGGTTCTGTTTTTGTTTGAGGTTTCTTTGTTGTGGATGGTACTAGAGTTTTAACTCAGGACATGGTACTTGCTAGGCAGACATTTAAGTCTTTTTGAGCCACACCTCCAGCCATTTTTTGCATTGGTTATTTTTGAGCTGAGGCTCTTGCTTTTTTTCCCACTTTCCCTAGGCCCATAATGCTCCTGTTTATGCTTTCTGCTACATCTGGAATAGCAGTTACGTGGCACCATGCTCAGTTATTCATGAGATAGTCTTACAAACTTTTTGTCTGACTTCCAGACTTGACCCTTCCTACCTCCATCTCCTCAGTAGCTAGGATTATAGGCATGAGTCATAAGCAGCTGAACGTTAATTTTGTTCTACATTATGTGTTCAATCATGGTTTACCTTCTAGGGCAGGGTGTACAGGTACACACCTGTAATCACAGCTCTCAGAGATGTGGAAGCAGGAGGAAGCAAAAGTTGAAGGTTGCCTATGCAAGATCTCAAAAAAATCAAGGAAAAATGCATATATTTTTTAGGAGAATTAAAAATCACAAAAACCTAGGTACTAAGAGATTTGAATTATACATTTTTGTTCTGCATTATCTAATAATAATTGTTTAAAAAATCAAATGTCAGATAAATATGATTATCTTTGTCCTAAAGGTACATTCACATTTCTCCTATAATAATATTGAAATGAGTATAAGCACAAGAATAAGCCAGAAAGATGGGAGTATTTGCTATTCTCAATGCCCCAGTAGAGACAGTGGTGTTCAGATAGAATAGACAGGCATTGGACATGCCCTAGGCAAGAGTTCTTTCCTTAAGAGAAATCTTTGCCAGAAATCTTTGCCCCCAAAATAAGGGGGCTGGAGGTGTGGCACAAGTGGTAGGGTGCTTATCTAACAGTCCCCAAAATAATTATCCAGACTCTCCATTAAGAATAGAATGGACTGGCAAAAAGGAGAATAGAATGGGTAAATAAGTTATATTTATACTATGAAATTTACTTAGAAATGAAAACGAACAATCTATGGCCACATGCGATGTAGACAATGTTTCAAAGGTACAAGTTCAGCAAATTCACTGTATGATTCCAATTTTATGAAGACCATCTATAGACAAAACTGATTTGTTAGTATCTGAGCACAGCTCATAGCAGAAGAGAAAGAAAAAAAAAAGAGAGATGAGGAATTAAAATAATGGCTCCCTTAGACGAGGAAGGTTCTAGTTTAGGAGCGAGAACAGAGACTTGGGAGAGATGAGATAGGTATCTACATTTTTATCTGAGTGGTGGTTACTGGATCTAATCGGGGTTTAAAACTTTATCTCACTGTGCACTTAAGATTTGTCAACTTTATGGAAGGTACACACTAGTAAGGGAGAAGAACTCAGATTTATTGAATCAATAAAGGTTTGCTTATGCTAAAAAAAAAAAAAGTACAAAGGAGGTTAGTACCATGACTCAAGTGATAGAACACACTTACCTAGCAAGCACGAGGCCCTAGCTTCAAAACCAAAAGTTGTAAGGAACGATGTAAGGGGGAAAACTGGTCACCATACATTGTACTCATAATCTGACTTGCTGACTTGAATCCCTTTGGTACAACAACTTAAATTTTAAAAAATAAAAAGAATGGGAACAAAAGAAGGGAAAGAAAACAGTGGGTCTAGGGAAGAAATGGAAGGAGACAAGAGAAAAAATAAGAAGAGGAAACTTTAGGCAGTTAGATAAGAAAAGATGTTTTATACATGTGTTTCCACAGGGTTGTTTTTTTGTAAGCATTGCTATCATGATTTTTCTTGCTACTATGGTTTACTGAGTTTAGAACTAAATCTTTTTTATCTTGAGGTCTAACTTTCAGGTTTTATACTATTTGGTTGGTTATCACTCTTACCATATCACTGCTTATTAAATGATAAATAAGAACATGTCCTCCATTTAGGTATGCTTTTCATCTTTATTTTGGGGCCACCCATCAGCATCAAGAATGTTTGAGGATTCATAAGTGGCAAGAACTTACTCAAAAGGAAAGAATCCCTAATCACTGGGCATGGGCCGAGGAAGCTAAAGAGCCAGCCACAAAAAGATGAGGCCTTTGACATATAGTATGACACTAGGTCACTGCAAAACTTCCAACACAGCTACTACAATAACCACAATACTTTTACACGTACACACACACACTCTTCCTCTTGAAATGCATGTGTCTAGCTTGGTGCTAGATTGGTGCGAATATCCCAATCATCTCCACAGCAATACCCAAATCATTTTCTCTTCAACAATCAGGCTTTGCTGTCTCATCTTTCTCCATTTAATACTGTCTGTGTGTAATTCTTGGGGACCTTCATTTTTTTTCCTCCCTGTAATTGTACTTCCACCATGTTCATTCCTACCAGCCAAAATTATATCTAACCCCAAGTCAGAGTTGAACCAGGAAATGAGAAGCATGACCAGTCTTAAGGTATCACTGTGCCCAGCATATTCCCAGAAAGAAAAATTGAAGCCACCATGGCTTCAAAAGAGTGACTGGGAGAAATGAACAGGAATAGAGTTGTTTGCCAAGAGAACCAGGCATCAATGAAAGGGAGAGGCATAACCAGCTCTTAGCGATGTTTTCTTTGCCCACCTAGACAGCTTACATTCTGATACACTGTTTTACATATTGCAATTTCTTCCGATTAAGAAATTTTTCCTTTTCTATTTGGGAAGGGGACTAAAGGTTAAATATGATAAGATTTCTGGTTGTAACAAATGGATTTCTCCTTAATTATATGAACACACAACACACACACATACACAAACATAATTTTACAAAAATTTCAATGGAGTTTTCCATTGAAAACGGTGTCTGTTTTTGTCTTGCCCTTTGATGCTGCCTAGAACTTACTTAATCATGTTTCAGTTGGCTTGAGATCATTTCCTTTGACCATTTTTCTTTCATCAAGAGTAGAGGAAAATAGCATTGCTATACACCCACTTTAGTTTTCAAAACAATTTCCATTCACAGTATAAAATTAGCAGATTTGCATGGTAAGAATCTGCTTTTTATAATCCCTAGAGTCTTTGGCATAGAGGAGTCCATTTGTAAATCATCTGTTTTGTGCAGTCTCTCTGCTTAGTCTATGGAAAGTTTCCACTGGGAGAAGGGAAAGGCCACAGAGCTCTCACGTTCTCTATGGGTGGGCAGCAATGTGGGAGCAGAGTGGGAGCTGAGTGTGTGTTGGCAGGGATGCAGGTTAGTAGACAGTACTTGGCAGTTCCAGAGCTGCTGTGTATTTTTATGTGATTGAAAGACGTGTAAATCCTTGATTTTTCAGAACTCACCCACAGTAGTCACTTTGTCAAAATGAGGAACTCTATAGCTATGATTTGACATTGTTCTTCTATAGACATATGACCAAACTCTTGTGAAAATACCAGCTTACAACACAGCTATGACACTTGCTTTTTATATGCTTAGAAGAACTATCTCATTTTTTATCTGACAACCCATTCCCAAGATAGTTCTTGATTTTTCTTTCAGGTCTCCTTTCAAACTGCAGATCTAATAGAGAGGGTCTTCTTCCTTTCTCTCATGAATGAGGTTATCTTTCTAAATATCTAAATAGTTTTCATTATCCTAATTTGTTATGCATAGCAGATGGGAGGTTGAATTTTATTGAAATATAATCTGAGATTCCATATTCTGTTTTTGTCTAGATGTATTAATTAACCAAATAGTTTCCATTCATGTCCTCATGTTCCTATAAAGAAAAATAAATATTTAATGAAAATTTTAGTACAGAATCTTGCAAAAAATGTGTTGCAGTGTTGCTTATAGAAAAAAGGTTAACACCTTATTGTACAAAATCAATTTCCAGTACAATCTTTTGCCAGAAAAGGTAATTGTTAGAGGTAAGTTCTAAAGATGCTCAAATTGAACATAATAAAAGCCTCAATTGCATACCACAAGCCAAGAGAAGCAGTACAGTAGTAGAGAAATTAAATAGTACTCCACCCTAGCAAATCTTTCCCAGACTATTTAATAGATTCCATCTTTAATACACAGTCGGCTTTTTAGCACATTCTTCTAGCTATGAGGCCTTGACAGCTCACTGGAAGAAAGGCTTTACATGCTTGCCTCCATCTTGGCAATTCTCACAGAATATCTACAAGAGACTGCAATGACCAGCTCCAAAGCTACAGATATGCTTGGTACCACAACACCCCTGAGTCCTCACTAAAGTGGTATTACGTCGCTATTACTGAGCTATGCAGTATGATGTCGTTCAAAGCTGAATAGTATTGCTATGTTTTCAGGTAAATGTAAACTCTTTGTTCATTCATTTCTTCACTCTATCACTCAACTCAGATATGAAATACTGAGATGTCCACTTTCAGTAAGAAAAGACAATAATTAATATCATGTTACTTATTTGGGAAAACAAAAACATGCTAGATTGTTCTTTAATTGCTAATAATATAGTGAAGAATTTTATGAGCAAAACCCAAGGGAATAAAACTGGAAAAATTAAGTCAGACCAGACACTTTTGGCTCACACTTGTAATCCTAGCTACTCAGGAGGATGGTGGTTTGAAGCCAGCATAGGCAGGAACCTCTGAGATTCTTATGTGTAAGTACAAAAAAAAAAATCCAGAAGTATCGCTCTGGTTCAAAAGATAAGAGCATGAGCCTTGAATACAAAAGCTTAGGTCATATGCCCAGGCCCAGACTTCAAGTTTCCGGAATGGCAAAAATAATAATAATTCAGGTATTCAAAAACTTAAAGGGGTTGAGAGTGTGGTACAATGCTCACTTAGGATGCATGAAACCCTGGGTTCGATTCATCAGTACCACATACACAGAAAAAGCTGGAAGTGGCACTGTGGCTCAAGTGGCAAAGCACTAGCTTTGAGCAAAAAGTGCTCAAGGACAGTGCCCAGGTCCTGAGTTCAAGCCCTAGAACTGGCAAAAACAAAAACTAAAAAAAAATCTTCATCTGTGACATTTGTCAATTTGTGGAAAATTTCATAAAAACAAATATGTTCTTTTATAAATAACTATAGCTATCAAAATCTGATTAATATGGCCCAAGTTTCATCTCTCAAAATTTGAAGTTGAGAACTTAGTGGATGCTTAACATAAAATTAAACATGGCTCTAGAGAGAACTGATACAATGGAAAATAGCAAAAATAATAACTATTATGCTGGGTAAATGATGAAGTTAAAAGATGGGGAAAATACATACAGTAAAGATGAGAATATAGCCAGCTGAAGCATTGATCAGAAAAAATAATGTCACTGTTTAAGGATATAATGAATTCCCAGAAGTAAGGAGAAATACCAATTCATAAATCCAACAGTGCTAGCAAATCCAAATCTATTCAGACATCAGAGTAACACTGAAAAAAAGAGATAAACAACAGACTCTTTCCACAAGGTGAAAGTTTCTATTAGGACAGAGAAACACACGCACTATTTGTAATCATCTATCTTCATCACCTCTCACCTTAATTTTTCAGGTTCCCATGTGACTCAAGTATCTCTTACTATAATAATGGGTGGGGAAGTTACCAGTGCTTTCTAGAATGCAGGATAGGCCCTAAGTCAAACATCTGCTTATTACCAGGCAACCTCTGTTAGCACTTGGCATTCAGTCTTCTAACCTATGCTAATATGCCAACCTTCACAATAAAAAATATTAGAACTTTTTTGAACTTATTCTTGGACACTAATTCTGTCAGCACAGTTAAAAAGAAAAAAATTTCACTGAACATATTTTCTAATCTATATCTATATCAACCAATTAACAAATAGCTACTGGTACTTAAACTATATGAGATTTTTATCTATAATTCAAAGACATAAAAAGTTGTTCTCTTCCTAGGGAATTTGGAATCTGATATGGACACACCACACTCAAGAACTTTAATACATTGGATTGATAACATTTTATTTATCTATCACACCAAATTAATAGTACATATTACAGAAAGAAAGAAAGCATCATGGCTCATGTCTGGGAAAGGAGCCCATTCTGGATGAAATAGGTTTAAACAAAATTGTGGAAGATATATTTAGAGAACACTCTGCACCGAAGACTAGATAGAGTTGGGATGCTTAAAATCAAATTAGTATTGAACAAACAAATGATAGAGACTGATTGTTTAAGGCTAGGAAAATTCAAACTACTGGAGATGTTCAGCTAATATGATCTGTTCATTCAAGGAAAAGTTAATAATTCACTCATCCCATAATATATAGCTGAATCTAATTCTGATTTGAATTGTAGTGCACTCTTCCTAGGCTTATCTTGTTCTCCAGACAGTCCTGAGTCTACTTCAATTAAGATGTCTTTATTTCTTCTAGAACATCCAGATTAGAGCCTTGCACAAAGTTAACACTCAATAGTTGAGTGTCAAATAAATGAAATCAACAAAGTGGACCTTAATAAACAAGTAAAGGACTAGAAGCCTGGTTCAAGTGGCAGAACATCATCATGAGCAAACAAGTCAAAGAAGCATGAGACCTTGAGGTTAAGCCCCAGAACTGAAAAAAGAGATACGGATGTCATTAATGAATGTACAGAAAATCCAGACTTAAATCTCTAGAGAATTTCACATATCAGGGAACATATTCATATTTTATATTTTACCAATTATCTCTTAGCCCATTTGTACATGTAGCCCTCTTGAGTAAATTGTGATGTTATGAAATGGAAACACAGTAAATAGCTGGAAATGAGATTTGTAAAACTAAATAAAAGTAAAACAGGTTCCTAAGTGAACATGGAAAAACCAACCATCCACTGTCTAGGGGGCCAAGAGTGCTTAACGGAAAGTAAGGGGATCACTGGTGGAAGGATTCTGGCATAGAAATAATAATGGACAGCAAGTGCTTTATATATTCAGAGCTAGCTCCTTTAGGACCAACCACCACACCACTGATTTTCTTTTCCCTCTAAAGATCAAAGGTCCTGACTTGGTACTTATATGTGCTCACTGTAACTGTATTTACTCTCTTGGGGAACTGATACATAAATCTAGCAGTGTAATTAGTCTGGAAAGTCATGAGATGAGGCATGCTCTGTCTTAAGCAAATTATGTACATCATCCAGTTAGCTGTACTCGGCTTCCAATCACTATGATGGAAAATACTTTAAAATATGCAATAAAGAATGGAAGTACTCATATTTTATAGTTTTTTGGCCAACTTAATGGCCTTTGAAGTGGTTTCTGGTATATGTAAATGGAGAGGCATTATCATGAAGTTTTTACAAAATAGACCGAAGTAATTATTTTCTGTTGACTATGATCAAGTTGCTTTTCCACTTTGCCTACCAGAGCTGAGAACATGAATGGCACCAACACACGTGTATTGCTCAATGTAATGTGTAACTCATGATAGATACTTAATATTTATTTTCTTCCATTTATTTAAAAACAGTTAAAAATAAGTCAGTTTATCACAGATCATGAAGATTTGTGTTTTCCACTGAGATGCTTTGCTGTCATCTAACTCTGAGCCCATTAAAAGTAAATATTATTATGGATAATAATAATGGATAATTCAATTGCCTAGTATAAGTTATAATATAAATTATATTTATAATAAACCATCTTTCATCCCTCTTTATCATGGTTAGCTTTTGAGAATTCTATCCATTCTAGGTAGATGTCAAATGCATGATCCTGCATCATGAACATCAAAGCAACTGTCCTAGAAACTTGGGTCACCCTTATGGCATTAAAATAACAAGGAGACACTCCAATTTGCATTGTATTTCTCAACTTGCATTGAGAAATAATGGAAATGTTGAATGAAAACCAAGTATCTGTATCACCTCCACATCCTGTACAGATATAAAAAACAATGGATTAAATATCACCCTAACCTTGGTATCTAGTAAAATTAAATATGGATGGTAGGTTTTTATACATTTGTAAATCTTGTAAATTTGTAACTGAAATTTACCACAAAGAGAACCATAGACATATTTCTAACAGGAAAACCTCTCCTTCTTGACTTTCATAGGACTCGGTGTACTACCATAGTAAATATACTACCTGTATAGTATGTACTAATATAATTATATAGCCAGAAATTATACTATCATAACACTGGATGTCAGAATGTTATCTGGTTAACCATTCATATTATAGATGGCTTATATAGATTGGTAGTATTAAATAAATAAATAATTAGGGAGTGAATTATATGGCCTCTGGGTCATTTCTGAGATTGTTTAGATGCTGTGTTGTCTTCCACAACCTAGCCTATCATATTTCCAAGTCATGGATCTTAAGTGTAATTATTCATAATATGTACAGTAAGAGCTCCCATCTATTATGTTCAATAAACAACCTGAAATATGGTCTATTAAAATGCAAAGCTTTAAGGTCTAAATTATATTCAGTTATTAATGGAAGCAGCATAAGAATTCCCCTTCCTGCTTGTATTTGTAATAGTCTATTTGGATATAATGCAGTATGAGCTAAGACTGAGCAGACTAGGTTATGTGCAAGATTGCCTTTTTCCTCTCTCTCTCTCTCTCTCTCTCTCTCTCTCTGAAGTAGTTTGGTTCATGCTGTATGAGGGAAGACGTGGTGTTTAGTTGATGTGTAGTGAGAAGGAAGTACTGATTTGCAAATAAATGACAGAAATTCTTTCCCAACAAAAGACATCATCAGACATGAACTCTCTGACTAGAGTTGGCATAGATAAGCAGCCCACAGTTCTACAAGTAATACCTTGATTTCTGGATGACAAACATGTCTGTTAGTCACCAATGAGAAATAATCCTTAGGTGGGAACAAATCTCAATTTTACATGCATTCCTGCTGCCACTGAAACTCAAACCTCTGAAGATGTGGGCTTCTCTCCTGTGTGTGAGGAGTGCAACACAAAAATGAAATCCATGTGTGTTTACCCATATCTGAAAGGCACAATTGAAATATTATGTAGGCCTGTTTGAAGAAGCACGTCCTTTCTGCAGAAAGCTACAAATTTTGTTCATGAAGAATACCTGCTTTGAAATATTCATCCTGAAATTAAGAATGTGAAGACTTCCTCTATAGAACCTGAACTCCAAGCCAAATTCAAAGAGCAAATTTCAATTGCAATTTCTGAAACCTCTTGTGTGACTGCATAATGCCTCGTGTGGAATTAATAACTGTGCACTACATGATTCTGAAAAGATTTAACATCTGATTCCAAAGTGAAAGAAAAGATTGCTAGAGAAAGTACATAAGATGAGAAACTGCTGAAAATTAACTGCCATAAGTCTCAAAATCCAGCCTTTCCTTTTTTATAATAAAATTCTTTCCTTTCAAAAAAAACCAACAAAGCTTTCCCAATTTACTTCTAAATTCCTGAAACCTTCTAATAATTAAGTTACAGTTAATTTAGGAGAAAGGTAGTAGTAATCATTATCATAATAATGTAATTTGACCATGATTTTCATAGGGCAAGAAGCAATACTATAGTGGAATAGGAAGGCAAGCTTTCTCTCTACCTCTCTTTCTAAATACAAGCATATGGGGTAGGCCAACTAGCCAGAGAATTTGAAAGGGGTAAATGTAGACTTTCAAGTTCAATGACCACAGTGGGAAGGATTCCTCATCTTTAGTAATATCAATCGTTTCCTGTTAAGGCCATCCACTGATTCCTTTAGGCCTATCCATGTTAGGGTAATCTTTAAACTACTGATGTAAACATTATTCTCATCTAAAATCCATTAAAAGAAAAACAACTATAGAATAATGTTTGCACAAGTAACTGCATATTGTGTCCCTGACCACATTAACAAAATTAACTGTCATACTTATTAATCCAAATCGTTTCTTGAAGTTGTACTTATATTTTCTATTTTATTCTTTTCTTTTAGAGACTTTTGAGGAATGCTGGCCTTCGGGGAAAGTTTGTACTTGGAAATTATGATACATGGCATACCTCACATATGATCTTGAAAGGCTCAATGTCAGTTAGAACCAAAAAACCTTGTTACTTATGTCTTGTGAGTGAGAATTTTCAAAACCTTGTTGCAAAAGTCTAGCTCAAGAATTTTTCAAGAACCATATTTTATATATATATTTTATTGTAATTAGTAAAAGGGTTATATGATATTTGCCAGATAGAAGGTGCATTAATTCACATACATTGATACCCTTTCACATGTCTTGGTACCCATTTCCCTCCCCCCCACACCCTCCACCCATGTTGGTTTTCCCCCCTTCCCTATCAAATTTCAAATATCCAAAACAAGAACCATATTTTATAGCACATATTTCATCTTTAAGATATAGTCCCATGATACAAACTTTAAAATTTTTATTAGTTTCTTCCAAGATATTTTGTAACTTATTAAAATTGGGATCTCATTTTTTGTCTATAAACTTTTTGCTTTCCTTTTTATAGTGTTTCAAATCCATTTTTTTGTTTAAAAAAACTAATTTATGACTTAATTCTAATGTTTTCTAACCATCTTTAAATGTTCACAATAATTATATTTGACTAATCAGTGCATTAAAGTAGTTCCTACAAAATTCAATTAATCCCATTTTGAAACTTCTGGAGTAGTTGAGATGTGTATAGACACATTCATATCCCTGAGCAGTCTTCAGCACTTACTCTGTCTGGTGCTTCATTCCGTATGTGTGATGTTATCTTTGAACGTCAAACTTATAACAGCATGAGGTTTGGGTCCCTGAAAATCCTAGAATTCTTGGAAATCAAATATCCTTGACACCTATGAATTTACAGTGAAAAAACAACTATTCCAAACTTCTCATCTTCTCATGAGCCAGCGAAACCCACAAAATGAAATGTCTGGGCACCAAGTAGAGGTTCTACTGCTTAGAATGAGGAGCCAAGAATCACAGTCACATCCTTTTTACTCTATTTCTGAGTTGAAGACTGGCTTAAGTAGGTGGTAGCATTGACTCTTTAAAAGGACAATTTTATGCCTCTTAGAGATGTGTCTAATGAGCCAGCTTTCCAATAATTTCACTTACTTCAAAACAAAAATCTAATCAAATATGTGCCAAAGGAAAAGAGAGAAAACATGAGTCTGAAACCTTTCTTGCCAGGGTTTTGCTAATTATATATTGCTTTCAAGACTGTTTTCTTTTTGGAGAAATGAAACTAATGAATTATACCTGATTAGGTTTTCTCTGGCATTTACCAGCTATTAAATGTAACAGCTATATAATACACACATAAAAAAATGAAAGCTAAGTAAGTATGTGTTGATCATTTTGGGAATTAGATCATTTCATATAAAGTTACAATACTGTTGTAAAAAATAGATAATCTGATGCAAATTTCAGTAGAATTTTCATGTGACCTTAGCCACTAAATACCTCACTTTCAAAGAAGCTTTTTTTTTTTTCAGTCATGGAGTTTGAGCTCAAGACCTAGGCACTGTCTGTGAGCTATCAAGACTAGCACACTACCACTTTGAGCCACAGTTCCAATTTTGCTTTTCTGGTAGTTAATTATAAATGAGTCTTATGCTAGGGCTGGCTTTGAACTGTAATTCCTCAGATCTCAGCCTCCTGATTAGGATTATAGAAGTGAGCCACTTGGCAAGTTTTAATGTTAAATATTTTAGTTGGTCCTTAGTTGTGGATAAATAGCTTACATATTTTATAAGTACATATGATATACTAAACTAGTCCCCGTGACTCTGGAGGCAGAGGCTGGAGGATAGCTAATTGAAGGCTAGCCATGGCAAAATTACTAAGGCCCTTTTTTTCAAAGACAAAATTTTAAAGTGGAAGGGGGAAAGAAGCAGAACTGGAGGCCTAACTCATATGGAAAAGTGCTTGCCTAACAAGTGTGAGGTCTCAGGTTCACAAAAAATATGTATGTGACATACTACTGGCTATGATCATTATTTCCTCAGTGTCATGTTGCAAAAAGCACATGACAGCTCAAAAGACTCCAATACAAAATATAGGGGTCACATTATGGTGGTTCCAATAATTATTAATCTTAATAATAGTGACTTTCTACTCTCTTCTCTCAGCCACTCATTCTCTTGTCTGTCTCTGCTTTCAGGCTGTAAAGTCCATTGTGTCCTCCCAAAATTCGTATGTTGAAGAACCTTGAATTAGCTTTAAATATGGGGTTTCTCAAATGATACTAAAAGGTTCCTTGAAGTCTGACTCTACTTCAGCATGGATGCTTTCCTTATATAAAGAGGCAGACCCACAAAGGAGGAGGAAAAACCAATTGAATGCAACAAAAAAAAACAGCCATAGACAAAACAAGGAGTCAGACCTTGGAAGAAACCAATCCTTACAACACCTGAGAATTAGTAGTTATTAATATCTAGTCCTTAGAATAATGAAAAATAATGTCTCATTGCTTTTAAGCCACCTGGCCTGTGATACAATGCTTATTGCAGTCCTATCACTAATACACTAGGAATGAACTGATTATTTACCACACCAGACTGTTCTTCCAGCTTTAATTTGAGGGTGGGAGGGGGATGAGGCAAGAGGGGAGGAGAAGGTGAGGGTGTGGATGTGAATGTGTGCCAGTCTTGGGTCTTGAACTCAGGTCCTGGGTATTATCCCTATGCTTTTTTATTCAAGGTTACAGTTCACCATAGCTCCACTTCTATTTTGGTGGTTAACTAGCTAAGAATCTCAAAGACTTTCCTTCCTGGGGTGTCTTTGAATCACAGTCCTTAGATTTCTGCCTCCTGAATAGCTAGGCTTATAGGCCTGAACCACCAGAGCCTGGGGTTTTTTTTAGGTGAAATCTCATCATATAGTTTAGGCTAAGGTCAAACCTGAGATCCTCAGCTCCCCAAACCCCTCTAACAAACTCTTAAACATTATCCCTAACTCACCGGGCTTTATTTTTTTTATCCCTGCTGTACCTAACTATAAAACTCTAAACCTGAATTGAAAGAACTGTTTCATTTCACCTAACACTTATTTTGCCACACACTGCTGAGGAAAAATCAAACAAGTTTCATTTGGCTTCTCCACTGATTCCTGTTGCCCATGTTTCCTCTCCCATTTTCCTCAATTTCCAACATTTCACTTCCTTCGTCAGACTCCCTAAACATCATCACCCAAGACTTCAGCAATATCTTTTCTGCCTGCTTTCCTAGGAGAAATTCAGACACCACGATGTACCTCATTTAAAGGAGCAATTTCCATTACATTCCTGCTTCTTAAATGACTTCTTTAAAATCTGAGTTCATCGCCAGAAACAGTGGCTCACACCTGTAATCCAAGATACTGAGGAGGCTGAGATCTGAGGATCACCATTCAAAGCCAGCCCAGGCACTAAATCCGTGGGAATCTTATCTCTAATTAATAACCAGAAGTGGTACTGTGGCTCAAGGGATAGGGCAGTAGCCCTGAGTTGAAAAGCTCAAGGACAGCACCCAGGCCCAGAGTTCAAGTCCTGTGACCTGACCAAAAAAAATTATTTGAATACCTCTCTCTCTCTCTCCTGCCTTGTTAACTTTGAAACTATTTTGATTTTCTCTTATTCCAAACATGACTTTCTCAATAACAACAACAAAAAATTAACAAGGCAAAAAAATCTCTCCACCTCCACTTCCAGGAGCCCAGCCTAATTCTTGATCCTTCCTCATAACTAGAGTCTACAGAAGATGTCTCTGCTCATTCATCCTTCCTCATAACTAGAGTCTACAGAAGATGTCTCTGCTCATTCATTCTCTTCAACTCTTTACCACATAATCATAACACCTCACTTTATTACCAGCCATTGATACTGTCATTCCACCAATCAAGGGTCTTCGAACTTTTTCAGACAGGCCCTCTTAGGTTTTACAAATCATATGGCTTCTCTTGTAACTACTCAAATTTGTCATTATAGTGTGAAGACAGAGACAGACAACGTGTAATCAAATGACACTGGCTGTGTTCCAAAAAAAAAATGTGTATGACAAATCAAATTTTAATTTAAAGTTATTTGCATAGATGGGGAACTATTCATATGCCCAGCTTTTTAAAAGTATACCAGAAGTTCTTCTATCTGGAGTTTTTCTAGATACCTAGGTACTTCATTTTCATTCTCCCTGCCCTTCTCTCTTACCCTTCAATGACTTATTTTCATACACACACACCCCATTACTGCAGAATCCTCCAACTTCTCCTTTCTCTACATTCTCTTACCTTTCTCCACAGCCTAAGAAGTTGACCACACCTACTCTCACATCTGGTTTTGCTTCCCCTTGGCTTCTCATTGGCTTTTCTGTCTAGTTACAGACCTAATGTGGTAATAGCTTGCAACTATGGTAGTACCATACAAATGGCCCTTGCAGGAAACTCCCTGTAGCTTGAAAATACCATCTGGTTCCTACCAAAACTACCTCAAAAGGTGGGTTCCAGAGGCTCACTCCTATAATCCTATCTACTCAGGAGGCTGCAATCTGAGGATCATGATTCAAAGCCAGCCCCAGCACAAAAGTCCATGAAATACTTATCTCCAATTAATGACCAGAAAGCTGAAAGTAATACTGTGGCAAGTGGTAGAGCTCTAGTCTTGAGCTCAAGAGCTCAGAGACAGTGCCCAGGCCCAGAGTTTAGGCTCCACCACCAACAACAACAAAAATTAAAAATAAATAAATCATGATTCTGGGTCCAGCCCAATCCCATGCTTCGCAGTTTATCACAGATGCAGCTTAGCCACCCTTCAGAAAGGATAATGGACCTTTAGTCACCTAAATAGCCTTAGGTTAAAATCCACACCCCTCAGTGTCACTCAGAACTGTCCAGGTCTACTGACATATCCTCAGCTTTCACATTATTGTTTTCCTCCCATAAACAGAAAAGGCTTCACTGTTTCTCAAACCATCATTCATTCAGGTCCCTGCATTCTGTTTCTTCCCAATGGAATCCCTTACTTAGTGTCTTTAGCTAAGCAACTCTACTGTGTCTCAATTTAGATCAGATTGTCTCTATTCTTGGGCATGTTTTGTTTTTCTTTAATTAGACTTGAATAGTACCTATAGATCAATATTTGTCTCCCTTTCCCCAAAATGGCATCTCCAAAGGAAAAGAAACATGACTTATTTTACTTTGTCAATTCCAGTTGCAAAGCAGGGAACCTGGCTGACCTATCCCTCCCCTCCTGTTGGAAAAAGAGTCACTCTTTTTCTCTCTACTCTCTCTCTTCCTCCTTCACTCTTTCTTTTTCTCTTTCTCTCATTATTTCCCCCCATACCCTATAATTATTATAAATTCTCCTAAATATTTCAAGGCCCTAATCTAGAATCATGAATCTTCAGAATTATGATACATGAAAGTAAAATGATAATTTGTTTGGCCAGAATTTAAGGGATTATGGTAGAAAGGTAATTGTAACCATGGAGGTGAGTTTTCCAGCAGCCACTCCTCTTGCAAGTGGGCTGTGTGATCTCCTCCAGGGCACATGCATGAGCATGGGAGTATTCGAGGAGAGATGAAAGGATAATTCCGACAGACTGAACAGCTATACATGCACAGGGCATACATCCTTCCACTTCTGTATCTGGGGACTTTATGGAGTATTTGTTAGTGTGTGTTACCCTCTTGCCTTTAAGAGACTAGAAAGTCAAGTTCTTAGGTCAGAAGGAGGTGAAATACTTCAAAAAGATTCTGATTCTCCCCTGTTTTCACCTTGTTCCTTCTCGTCCCTCCTAAAGTTATGAGAGAGGCATGGAATAAGTGCATGATCAGAGAGACACAGAAACTGAAGTTCACTAGTAATAGCATATTTTCATGTCCAGAGTGATTCCCCTACTCACTAATTCCATTTAAATTCCTCAAAACAAATATGAGTGCTTGCTTGAATCCGTTGGTGTTTATTCTCTGCCTAGAGAGACTGAGAGTGACATAATTAATAGAGGGAATGAATGTATCGATTCAAATAGAGTCCTAAAAATAAGATGCCCTGCCTAAAGAGTAATGAGGAAATAAGCCATTCATGCCCAAATCTAACTATACACCTTCCATAAACACACACACACACTCTCACACACACTGCATTACAATGTTTTGTTTTTACAGTTACAAATAGGGCAAGCTTTTTAACAAAGAAAAATCCCTGATAAGTTAAATGTGAAAAGTAGAGATGGGAGTAGAGATAAACATGCTTAAGAAACAGCAGTATTTTGTTAGTTCATCCATGACAGTCCTCATGTAGGGAAAGTCTTGCTTTCAATATTTTGGCTATTACCCAGATAAAAAAAACACTAACAGGGGCTCTCAGACAGCACCTTAAAAGCCTGTCTTATCCTTGGGCTTTCTGCAGCCAATGAAAGTTTGTCACGATGATGTAATGCTCCTGAGTTGTGTTTCAGCGCGGAGTGTGTGGTCACCGGGTCTCATGCCTGTGAGCTAGGTAAGTTTCTGGCTCCTATCTTTCTTTTCAGCCTGCTCCCTGGCTTAAACTAATTTCAGCAGACAGACCATTTGTTTCTGTTCCATTTTACTATCTCTGAACAATTTTGTTCTTTGGAAACGTGGGCTGAGTGATTATATAGAATTGTGAAGGCAGCTGGTAAACACTGGGATCCTAGAGTCAGTTCTCCTGTGTGATTCGTCTGAAGGCTTTTACTCCTCAGCGATTTATCATCCGTTCAGAGGATGGGATGGGGGCAGAGAGCAGTGTTTTGTTTTATTTGTTAAGGGAGCTCTAGTCATTCGGCAAGCAAGTTTTACTGAAAGGTATTTTCAGAGAGAATGGAACAGATTCCTTTTGGAAGATTGACACAGAATTTCACTGATAGCCTTAAGTGAGCCCCTCTGTACTTCTAAGCAGTGGAATAAAGTTTTGGTGTTGATTTAGAAACAGATAATATAGGTCCTGCCCCACAGAGTTTAAGCCTGAAAAAGAGAGAGAGAGAGAGAGAGAATACTATTTTATTTTCAATTTTAAATTAAGTTGACAATGTTTTAAAGTCCGTGATTTCATGATTGAACCTCAGTGGTCTGAGCTGAATGAGGTTAAATTGAAAAAATTAAATATAAAGAAATAATCCATTTCAAAGTTAGGGGTACACAGATGTTTGAATACGCATGAGCAACTTTAGAATTTCATTTATATTTCTGACATATGAACTACGTAACCAGTATAACCAATGAAAATGTAGCTTTTCATTTTTTCCCTCCCTGAGACCCTCTGCAGATATGGAGGCTTCTTAGTATCTCTCAATCTGTATATTCTTAGAAACACAGAAAGTAGCAGGAAACAGTTACCCAGACAGAACAAGATTTGGAGATAATATCCTCCAAATTTCTACTGGGGAAAAGAGAATGAGGAGTAAAAGGAAAAGTTCAGTCATCCCTGCCAGATCTATTGACTGAACTATCCAGATTATAGCTCCTCTATCACCTTCATTCAACAGACAGATATTGACAGGAGATATCATCTCAAATCCATATGCAGAAGGTAAACGCTATAATGAGGAGTGTACACATTCTCACAAGAGAAAGAACAGTTCCTTGTGTTGTAGAACTTAACATCTGTTGGGAAGGAATAAAAGTGGTTTTATCAAAAAAAAAAAAAAAACCCTTAACTTTCCATGTCAAAAGTCACTCGTAGCTGTCACTCGCATTTTCACTGGCTGTTCGGGACCATGAACTTGGCCATTTCTCTCCCCTAGTTAATAGACACTTCTCTCCTTACATAAAGGTATTCTCTTCTCGTCATTCCACAGTTAATGTGTTGTTCTCTCAAGCTGGTAATGCCAGTGCAAAATAGCACATTAAGAAATAAATCATGCTTAAATTTAAAAATATTAGTCAGCATACAGTCAACAAGGCTCATTTCCATACAATTTTGTATGTATCACTTTGGTATCATAATTGGTACCCAAAGGAATTAAAAGATGGATGTGAATGAAATATGCATTCTTATCCCAAGCTTTGCTTTCTATACCATAAGTGCTAAACATTGCAATGTGGCTCAAGACTGGGGTGAATGAATGAGCAATACCGTTTAGAACAACTGATAGCAAATGCATTTCCACAAAAGGCAAAGAGCTCAAATAAGGTGGACAGCCAGGAAAGCAATAATAGATGGCCTGATTTCTTTCACATGGAAGTATTTGTCCTTGGAACCTTCATCTGAAATCCTATGTGTTCATCATAGGACTGCAGTGCTGTTTGCTGTAGCTTGCTGTAGCTTGCTGTAACTTGCTGTAGCTTGCTGTAGCTGTAGGCTTGGGCTCCCAGTGCCCAATGTACAAGTCTTGGGAAGAAAGGGGATCTAGGTGGAGTAAAACATGACTTCTCAGTCTGCAAGTTGGCCTTCAGAGAGGCCTGAGAGGAATGTGTTGTGATTATATTTGATCTAGGAAACCTTTGTGGTCTCACTCTGAGATCATCTATGCAGAAAAGTTCAAGAATTTTGTGAACAATACTTTATAAGGCAGATATTGCTTCATGGACAATCTGAGGGCCCGAAGCCCTTAGCACCTCTTTATGATTCATCCTGAACACAGAAAATACAAAATGTGTATCTCATTGAACTCGTGGGATAGAAGGTCAGAGGCCAGTTCTACAATTCCCAAAATGAGGAGAGATTCATCCAAAGACAAACTACAGGAACTGTAGGTTGACTGAGTCTAGGGACCCAGAAAATAAGTTTTAGTCAGAGAAAATCTATTGTAGTACTCCATTAATGTCAGCAGTTGGTATTCGGACAAAGTTACTCAATTTTAAGCATTACCTTTTAACGTGAGAAGGGGTATCAATGTGTGAGAAGTAATGTACACACTATCTGATGAATGTAACACCTCTCTATATTGCCCCGACGGTAAAATTAAAACAAAGAATCAAAAAGAATTACCTTTTAAAAAGCTCTTGAAAAGGTGACAGTCTTTTAAATTGTTATTTATATATTTCACTTTCTATTTCACCAACCAGTTATTTTTATTAAATAACAGCATCTTTCATAAATAAAAATCATATGAGATCATTTTGTTCTTAATCCAGTCACACAGTGGAGAGGTAGGCATATAGGGAGCATTTTGAGAAGGAAAGAAGGCAAAGAAATTAGGAGTTAGTTCTTTTTCCCTCTGAATGAATATTAGGGAATGCATACTGTCCTAATGCCTGGAAATGTGGGTGGGAACAAAGATGAAGTTTAAGGCCAGGGTGGTGAATTGTTAAGTCTGCAGTGAGTGAAGGTCCAAGGACCAAGCACAAAATAAGATACGGAGGACCTAAGAACTGGGTACTTTGCATCTCAATTCAAAACTCAGCTTTCATTGAATTTGAAAGCTTGAAGAATATGCTGTGTTGGTCAAACCATGAAAATCAGGACTACGACAAAAAGAAGCGTAACCTTAGAGATTAATTTTCCAAGATGGCTTCAGTTTTTGTCTCTTGGTGGTCCATAGCACATATGGTCAGTCTCAAAAACTGTCCTGGCTTGGCTTTTACAAATGAGTTGCAATTACAAGATTTAAAATACCAAGACATGTGAAAGTGTATCAATATATGTGAATTAATGCACCTTCTTTATGGCAAATATCATGTAACCCTTCTATTAATTGCAATAAAAATATATGAAAAAATATGAGTAAAAGAGGAAGTCCCGTAGGAATAGGCAAGAAAAGTTATAAGCCTTGACCCAAGACAGTGGTCACAGTAATGAAGCCCATCAAATCATACTCACGCCCCCTGTTCCTTTAGAAATAGCACCCTCACCTTCCATGGAAAGTGTCTTCTCTCCCTTTACTTGGTGTCTATCAGTTTACTAACATATATAGATATCTGCTTTCTCCAAGTCGAGGGGCAGCTGTGTGGCCAACGTGGCGGCAACGTAACCCCTTGATCAGAATGGTAAGGAAACAGACAGAAACAGCTTGGAGATTACTCAACCTCGTAGTGAAAGATTGACAGTGCCATTCATTGTGTCTGCAACAGACACCCTCTAACAGCATGTCCCTTGTCATCTCTAAGTCAATTTCCCCAGCTTTCCATCAGTTCTGAGTTTTCCTATGGCTTCCAGTGAGCACCCTTTAAGCTTATACTAACCAACGTCTAGCTTCTGATGTTCACAACCAGTGAAGCCACACTGATTCTTCTGTCAATAGTCTGTGTTTCTGTATGGAGCAAAATTAAGGGAACACGAGCAACCAGCAGTCTGCATCTTAAACCATTACTAAGTAAAAAAAGCTAACTTCCCTCTCCCACTTCCGTGGAGTTCTTGACATGCTCTTTCTACTGCATTGCTTAGTTTCCAATCATTTCTGAACACATCATCACCCAGAATTGAAGCTGCTTTGTGAATAGTAACTGTTTATATGAAACAGGTCCCACTTATGTCACTGACACTCACTTAGCTCAGGATTTCGTTTTTCTTACATCTTCTGATGGGTCTAGTCCTGGGAAAGCAGGTGTTACAGAGCTGTAGGGAAGCAAAATGAAACAAACCCAACTAAAACTATCTGTCATGTGCAGATAGACCTTTTCTTGGAGGTTATATGTCAGTGGAATCCGTATGTGGGGGTGAGCAGAAGTCAATCTTCATTTGGGCATTGTTCTTTAAACCACTGGAGGGCTGGAGCAAAGCCTCTGCAGTTAGAATGGGGCTGGAAGGTGAGGCAGTCATCTCTCTCCTGCTTCAGGTAGGGGAAGAAAGGTCTCACCCTGCGATTGGCTGGAATTTGATGCAGCTGGCTCTGGTACGTCCTGAAATATGGCATGCAGAAGTCTCTACAGACACTCCCTGCTGCAGTTCTTGAAAGGCAGGAACAAATTTAAACTGGGTCTTGTGAAAACAAATGACATCATTCCTGAATACTCTAAAAAGCTGCAGCCCCAATGGAACATCCTTCCCCTGACTCTCATCCCCCCCCCAATTTCCTCCTTTGCTCTTTATGTTTCTGACTGCAGGGCTTCAGGTTTTTACGCTGCACGTTTAACTGCTGCACATTTAACTTACAGAGAATAACCTTTCATCACTTTGCCTGTAAAAATAATAAATGCAAGAAGAAAATGGAGAAGCATGTAAAAGTTCATTTAAAAATCACATCTCATCTCCATGTTACTGTTATCTGAAGATATGACAGTACACGGAACAATTCCAACAATTGAAGGCAACAATAACAAAATGTGTTCTGGGAGATTGTCATCATGGAAATTGTGGCATGGCTTCAGTGGGGTGGACTGTATTGCATGGTGTTCAGAGCTAGTGATTAGGTAGTCTACGATTTCCATTTCTGGGTTTACATTGTTAACTGCAAAAGTAATCAAGAATCTGGTATAATAACTCAGACCACTGTCGAATATGAATACACACGCACAAACAAGAACAAGACTGTGTGTGTGTGTGTGTTGGTGTCAATACAGGGGCTTGAACTCTGGCCTGGGCACTGTCACTGCGCTCTTTTTTGCTCAAGGCTAGTGCTTTACAACTTGTGCTATAGTTCCATTTCAGATTTTTTGTGGTTAATTGGAGGTAAGAGTCTCACAGACTTCTCCTGCGTGAGTTGGCTTCAAACTGTGACCCTCAGTTCTCAGTTCTCCTGAATAGCTAGGGTTACAGGAATGAGCCACAGGTGCCCGGCTATACTTCAAGATTGTTTTCAGTGTGATGCTTTGATTACTGAATGCTACAAAAGTTAGGTTCAAACTTAGGATTAGAAAGGATTTTTGATGGTGTAAGGGTTATTTGTTTTTAAACACAGCAGAACTAAGCTTCCTTGAAAAATAGGAGTTTAGACAATAGTTTCTTTTGGGCCAGGTATGATGGTACATGCCTTTAATCACAGCTACGAAGTAGGTAGAAATCAGCAGGATACTTGTGCAAAGCTAAATCAGGTGAACAGTGAGATACAGAAGCAAGGCCAAGGTAGTTTAGGCCTGACATCCCAGCCATGATATACAAAGTATAGATGGGAAGCTTGAGCTGTGAAACTGCCCCCTATATAAACACACAGAATGGTAATCCCAAAAACAGCTACAAAAAATAACTAGGAGTGAGGCTCAAGTGCCTTCCTGCCAAGTACAAGACCATCAGTTCAAATCCCAGTACCTCTAAAATAATTGAAGACAGAAATGCAACCATGAACCTTCAACATAAAAAAAAGTGACAGAAAATTTCTAAGGCCTCATTTGCTTGATCATTGTCCTAAGTCAAAGGATTGTCCCAACAGCTGCCTGTTATGATTGGCCCGAGGGAAGAGCATTAGTTCCTCGATGAGATCAGAGCTCACCAGTCTTATTCTGGGAACCTTATTCTAAAGGCTGATTTATCTGCAAACCTGTTGCCAGAGCTGATTCTGAAAGCAAGGTTTCTTTATGGGGCACCATTACCAAGATCTTTTCAATTCAATTTTATTAATATTAATATCAGATGCAAAAATGAAATGAATTTCAAACCACAAATTTGAATTTTATATAACTTATAGAAGAATAGACATGACATTCCACTTGCAGTGAATTATTTAGAAAGCAGAAGCCAGGGGATACTGGCATTTCTCTATGAAACGAAACCATTCAAGGGAGAGGTGGGTTTTGTTTGTTATTATTATTGTCATTATTATCATCGTTTGCTTGTGGTACTTGAGACTGAACCCAGGTCCTTGACTTGTTAAGCAAGCACTCTACCACTTGACTTACTTCCCCTAGCCACTTCATTTTATAGTTGTTGTTTTTTTTAAATTAGAATCTTGATGCTCCCTTTTTAAAGAATGACTTCAAACTCACAGTCCTGTCTCCACCTCCCAAGAAGCTGTAAACCACTACAGGGGCGCACTTCAAGGAGAACCTTAAAGCAAAATGAAAAGAAAAAACAAGTTCCTATGTTTACACCATTTATTCATTCTGAACTTCAGTTTTACATCCTTGTTCTTTAGCTCCCCTACCTTGGCTCTACTGGGGGTCAACACAGGGCCTGATGTTTGTTAGGCTAGTGCTCTACCACTTGATCCAAACCTCTAGTCCTGCTTTTAGCTGGTTATTTTAGAGATGGAGTCTAGTAAATGTTTCTGCCTGGCTAGCCTCAAACCACAACCCTTCAGACCCTAATCACCTACATTGCTGTGACTGACCTACAACACCCCGCCTTTGTTCTTGATTCTTACTTCAATATAGTCCCTTTGACCTTCCAGCTTTAGAGGTCATATTTGATATCCCGTCATGCCATTATGCTACCAGCTAAATGATAGCTGAAATACACATCCAGTGATCCCTAAGACTCTAGCCAGAAAAGGCAATAGATTATTTCACTAAATCAGTATAACTATTGTCAAAGATAATAGAATTACTCTTCAATTTTTTTCTTTCATTCTAATTTTTTAATTTTACATTCAATTACCTGAAATTAATTCCATTTCAAAAGAATATTCAGTGAGCTCTTCTTACAGAACTAAAGGTAATTTCCTTTTCTCTGTGGTTTCCCCCCTCTCCCCATCAAGAATGCTTTTCATATGTGAGGTGTCAGCTTTTATACTTCACAGGCTTTGCAAAAGAAAAGTGAGAACTCTACATTTCTCTGCTTCTTTCTGAACTTTTGGTAGCCTATCTTTTTTCCTCTTTTGTCTTAATTCTACCTCTATGAATCCATTGGGGCTAAAGAAACTGAGCTACAAACTTGGGTGCAATATCTTCTAAGGCTTTGCTTTGGTCTGAATGCACTTGAACCTCAAAAAAAAAAGATGAGAGGTAGAAAATAGAAACACTACTTCCCAATTTCCTTTTTTTTGTCTTTTCTATTTTGGTACTGGGGATTGAACCCAAGGTGTTGCACTTGCTAGGCAATCACTTTGTCCCTCAGCTACATCTCAGCCTACCAATTTCTTTTTTTCCTTTTTTTTAATATTTTTTATTGTAATTAATAAAAGGGTTACATGATATTTGCCAGATAGAAGGTGCATTAATTCACATACATTGATACCCTTTCACATGTCTTGGTACCCATTTCCCTCCCCCCACCACACCCCCCACCCCCGTCTTGTTTCCCCCCCCTTCCCTATCAAATTTCAAATAACCAAATACAAATAAATTCAATATATCAGATAACAAAGTGAGATACTGTAACACTATGAGATACCCAAGGGACAGCAAAGGAGATGAGAGATAACATAGTACATTAAGGACAACAATCATTCATTATATCAGCCTACCAATTTCTTAATACTACTCTGTCTACTTTGAACTTAGTTCTGTCATCACTCTGCTGAAAGTTTACATCAAAAACTGTCTACAGCATTTCCTTTCCAAGATGGCTTTCCAAGATGGTTTATTAAAAGGCTAAGAAATATAGAATCTTGGACTGGGAATGTGGCTCAGTGGTAGAGTGTTTGCCTAGCATGCATGAAGTCTGGGTTTGATTCCTCAGTGCTACATAAACATAAAAAGCAAGAAATGACACTGTGGCTCAAGTGGTAGAGCCACTAACCTTTGGAGAAAAAAACAGAAGGGACAGTGCCCAGAGTCCAAGCCCAAGGACTGGCAAAATAATAGATAGATAGATAGCTATAACTTAAATTCATTTGTTGTTTATGGTAATTGCTGCACAAAGACTATCTGATACTACAGAAAATATACAATTAATAAAGTTTATCCAAAACTTGGTGGGGGAGGGGAAAACCACCAATAGTGAACACAATTGGATATGCCCATTGTAATTCATAAAACACGCAAGGGAAAGGTTTTGAGAAAGGATTGTGTGAGGTGAACAGACAGAAAAACACTTGCAAAGTCTAGGACAGATCACGTTTTTTGATCCGAATTTTCCCTTGACTTCCAATCTCTTTCAAAGAAAGCACAATTTCCTTTTGAAGGTCTAGACTTCCATTTGTAATCGTCTCTGCACTCTCAAAGGCCTCCTCTCTCCTCTCCATTCCATGTTCCATTCACTCAATTCCTGCCACATTGAACTTTCTGCTACTCATCAACTATGCCTCGAAGACATGGGCCTGCAGTTGTCACCATGCTGGAAGTGGAATTCTTTCACATGGACACAATGGAGTCCTCAGTTTCTTTCAGATCTCCTCTCATCTACTACCTTTTCAGTATAGCCTTTTCCATGTTCTATGAGATGACACCCTCCACTATCAGGAAAGAATACTTGCAGCTACCAGTGTTCTTGTTCTCCAGGAACCTTTATTTTTTTCCTGAAGCACATAAAAATTATCTTTGTTGTTCCAGGAGTTTGGTACAGTGCTGGCCTAGCATACATGGAGACCTGGGTTTGATTCCTCAGTACCACATACATAGAAAAAACCTGGAAGTGGTGCCGAGGCTCAAGTGGTAAAGGTCTAGCCTTGAGAAAGTCCAAGGACAGTGCTCAGGCCCTGAGCTCAAGCCCAGGACTGGTAAAAATTAAATAAATAAATAAAATACCCAAGACAAAGGGCTTAGAAAATATTTGCTATATCATGGCAGACTAAGGTGGTTTCATATTCCTAAGACATCATTTTTGTGTCTTCACAGAAAAATCAGAATTAACTTTGTTCACATATCTTACTTACATCAGTAAAGCTCTAATTAGACATATTTAATCCTGAATTATTTTTCTAAACATTTTCATAATGAAAATTATCCATTTCTCAAATATAATATTTTGGTTATTATACCTTGTTATCTCATACATATTATCTCCTGTTGCCTTTCATTAAACCTAAAAAGCATATCTATACACACACATTGTCCATCAAAGTATAAGTTTCCTAGATCAACTTAAGCTTGTATTTCCTTTAACTTCTGTTTTTAATTTTTTAATTGGTACATGATATTTGTACATATTTAAGGTTATATGATATTTTAATACATATATACATTGTATAATGATCCAATCAGTATATCATCTCAGTTTATCATTTCCTTGTGGTTCGATATTCAGATTGTTCTCTTCTAGTTATTCTAAAATATTCAATATTAGCCATAGTTTTCTTACTCTACAATACCAGAAATTATTCTTTTATATAACTGTATCTTTGTACCCATTGCTCAGTTTCTCCCAGCTTATGCTTCCTTCCTACTCGTCAGCCTCTCCTTTGATAATCACTGTTATATCTCTGCTTTTGTGAGATCAGTGTCTTTAGTTTTGAACTAAGAGTTTCCATTCCTGTACCTGGCCTATTTTACTCACCATGGAGTTACTTACGGTATGTAGCACAGTTTCTTTCCTGTCCATCCATTCAATCTTATACAGATTTCTTCCCTACCGCAGCTGTTGGGAATAAGGCCACAATAATAGGAAACACGGTTGTCCAAATACCTTTTCAAATACTGATTTCTTGTCTTTGAATATATACCCACTACCAGAATGCTAGGACGACCATGTGGAAGCTCTATTTTTAGATTTTTAGAGGAAACCCCATACTGTTTTCTAGCATTGCTGAAGCTATATTTTTCCTCATTTTGGAAGCCTTTCGAGCCATGCACTATTTAACCTGATTTCTCTAACCTCTGTCAGCTCTGGTCCTACACTTCTCCACTACACTGCCTTTACTTTCTCTGCTGGGAAATCTGCTCTTTCGTCTTGTTCCAATTCAAACACAGGCTACAGGGAACTGAATCCTTGTGAGTTCATTTGAGCATAGAAATCCTTGATTTCATGTAGTTATATAAAAGACATGTTACATAGCTGGATGTTGGTGGCTCACACCTGTCTTGCTAGTTACTTAGGAGGCTGAGACCTGAAGACAAGGGGTTGAAGCCAGCCAGGGAAGAAAAGTTCATGAGATTCTTATCCCTATTTAGCCACCAAAATCCAGAAGTAGAGCTATGGTTCAAATGATAGAACACTGGCTTTTCACAAAAAATGTTAAGGGACAATGCTCAAGCCCTGAGTTCACATTCTAGAATCAATAGATAAAGAAATTTAAAAAGGATATGTTACCAAAGAAACTAGACTGGTTCCTTCCTAAGAATAGTAATTTGAAAATCATAATATTTTTGATTCAGAGCTAAAGTTTCACATAGTACCCTCTCCACATTCCTACATATGACTTTTTAATTCTTCAGCATAAAACTCTTTATAGAGCTACAACTGATCAAAGAAGTTAGGTATTGTATTTCTACAACCCCAGTAGCTTCACAAACTGCCACTTAGTGATAAGAACCTTGCCATCTTTGCATCTCTTCATTTTTCCCTACTTTCAACAATCATATGCCTCTGAAATGTGTGCATAAACACAGTTACTCAGTAGAACTTTCCACAGTGATGATTATATTCTGGACCAATGTGGCTCAATCCAGAAACCACTGGCCATAAGTGGCTGTCAAGCATTTGAAGCATAGCTGTTACAGATGAAGAACTACTATGTTAATTTTAAGAAAAAGTGTCCTTAAGAAAAAAAAACCTACCAAACATGGAAAGAGTGGGTGATACTTGTGCCATTTAATATATATATATATATATATATATATATATATATGCACATTCAACTCTGTTGCTGTTTCTGCCAATGTCTTTTAGAAAAATTTCTTAGAACAGCATTTGGATATTGCAAAACTACCTTGTCAGCTCCCACCCAGGTCTCTATAGAGAGGAAGGACACAACCTGTGGCTCACACCTGTAATCCTAGCCATTCAGGTCTGAGGATTACCATTCAAAGCCAGCCTGGGCACAAAAATCCATGAGACTCTTATCTCCAATTAACCACCAGGAAAACCTGAAGTGGTGCTGTGGCTCAAGTGGTAGAGTGATAGCTTTGAGCTGAAGAGCTCAGGGACAGCACCCAGGCCCAGAGTTCAAGCCCTATGACTGACAAAAAAAGACAGACAGACAGACAGACAGACAGACAGGCAGAGACAAAGAGAGACAAAGAGACAGAGAGGGAGAGCAAGAGGGAAGGACACATGGCCAACCATATGATTGAAGGAAGCCTCTGCTGACCTTCAGTTTGTTCTTCATTGACTCTCCATAACAACACCAGAACACAGTTTCACTCCTCTTTTTTCATATATTTTTTATTGTAATTAATAGAAGCATTACATTATATTTGCCAGATAGAAGGTACATTAATTCATGTACATTGATACCCTTTCTCATGTCTTGGTCCCCATTTCCCTCTCCTCGGCCCCCACCCCTCATCTTGTTTTTCCCCCTTCCCTATCCAATTTCAAATAACCAAATACAAATATATCCAATATATCAAATAACAAAGTAAGACACTGTAACAATATGAGATAATCAAGGGATAGCAAAAGAGATGAGAGATAACATAGTACCTTAAGGACAACAATCACTCATTCTATGGCTTTTGTTTCTGTATCCTAGAGGTCCTTTCATTTAGCATCCTACTATATGGCCTTATGTATCAAGGTTTTGCTCTATTGCAAATCTCTGCTAGGAGAGCCCAAGGTTTCTACTGATTATGACAAATGAGGGAAACCATTGAGCCTATCTTCCTTTGAGTCTGGCTTACTTCACTTAATATGATTTTTTTTGCATTTTTTATTGTAATTAGTAAAAGGGTTACATGATATTTGCCAGATAGAAGGTGCATTAATTCACGTACATTGATACCCTTTCACATGTCTTGGTACCCATTTCCCTCCCCGCCTCACCCCCCACCCGTCTTGGTTTTCCCCCCTTCCCTATCAAATTTCAAATAACCAAATACAAATAAATTCCATATATCAGATAACAAAGTGAGATACTATAACAATATGAGATAACCAAGGGACAGCAAAGGAGATGAGATACAACATAGTACATTAAGGACAACAATCATTCATTATATGGCTTTTGTTTCGATATCCTAGAGGTCCTTTCAATTAGCTTCATACTATATGGCCTTATGTATCAAGGTTTTGCTCTATTGCAGATCTCTGCTAGTAGAGCCCAAGGTTTCTACTGATTATGACGAATGAGGGAAACCATTGAGCCTAAGTTCCTTTGAGTCTGGCTTCCTTTACTTAATATGATTTTTTTTCTAAGTCTTTCCATTTCCTAACAAATTGGGCGATGTCATTCTTTCTGACAGCAGCATAGAATTCCATTGTATACAAATACCACATCTTGTTGATCCACTCATTAACTGAGGGACATCTGGGTTGGTTCCATATCTTTGCTATGGTGCAGTGGACATACATCCAGACTTTCCAAGTTGATAAAATGCAGAAGAGGAAGATTCAACCACACCAAAACCTTGATCACCCGACTTCTAAAATATTGCGAATGTCTGATGGTATAAAATGTACATTCTCCCATTTTCATCAGTGTTTATTATAACATACGTTGAGCCTACATGAAAATGAATGCTATTCTTGGCATTTTATATGTCCTCCACGTATTGCTAAGTTTATCAGAATGAAATCACTTCACTTAAAATGTGTTTAAGGTGCTATATACATTTTTGCTTATCTTTACAGTAGCAGAATTTCCTTTATATCATGAGTCATGCTAAAGTTTTGGGGTTTTTTTTCTTCTATTTTTAAGAGGAATTCTTTGTATAGTATTCTGGCTAACCAATCTGCACTGGTTGCTGGAAGGATGCTACACTTGTAAGCAGAAAAAAAGAGAGCTATACAAAAATGTGTGGGAAACCAATGGGACAAAGTACAGTTACCTGCATCATTACAGTGCCTGCAGAGACACTTCAGGTTTGCCTTTCCTGTCCTGTAGATTGTGACTTGTGAGACATTCCCTTAACAAAACAGATCAAAATAGAGCAACTATATATCCCATGGTAATCATAATATAGTAATAAGGACTTCAAGATGTCCAACAGCAAATCAGTTGGCTTCTTTAAATCCAATGTTTATCTGTGTATTTAACCTTTAAGCATTTGATTTTCTCACTGGACAAAACTTCATAGCCCATAGAATTAGTGCTCTGGGAAATATACTTGAAGAAATCCTCTCTGGACCTTCAAATATTTCTAGAAAGAAGTTTTCTATTGCCAAACAGTCTGGCATGTTCCAGATATCAGTATATTCAACAGGTACAGAAATCCTGAGATCTGGGGCCGGGAGTTTGGCCTAGTGGTTAAAGTGCTTGCCTAGCACATGTACCACATGTAGAAAAAAGCCGGAAGTGGTGCTGAGGCTCAAGTGGTAGAGCTCTAGCCTTGAGAAAGTCCAAGGACAGTGCTCAGGCCCTGAGCTCAAGCCCAGGACTGGCAAAAAAAAAAAAAAAAGAAAAAGAAATCCTGAGATCTTACGATGCCCAGTGTAAATTTGTATGAGTGAATGAAAAAGTAAATGAGTTATTTTTGCCATGCCTTCCCATAGTTTCCTCCAAAAAAACTTTTCTAAGAGTGTACAATTGGTTTAGCAAGATTTCAAAGCTAGAAAATTACCATTAAGTACCTATACAATTAGCTGTATGACTATTCCCTTCTAAACAAATGTTCCCTACTGTAAATACTGAGGCAGTTTTTTACAAATAGCAGATCCCACAAAGCAGTGTGAGTTATTAGCCTTGGTTTTAGCTTGATTTCTTTGAGACTAGGGAAATGAGCTCTCCTATGTGATTTAGTCAAGAGAATTATCTGGGTAAAGATCTATGAAACTATGAGATAGGGAAAGTGAAAAGTAACTTTAAAAGTCAAAAGGGTCCTTTAGGATATTTTTTTTCTTCAGAGACAAGATTTCTCCATGGCATCTTCAAAAATAAATATGTGGCGATGAAAAGAATTGACAAGGCATCAAGATTTTAGGATTTTACTATTTACTGATCGATGATTTCTCTACCTAATAACTATCTCCAAACCACTTAAGTCAGAGATCAGACTTATATGGCTCAGAAATTCTACTCTTACAAGATCTTTATACTCTTGATTGATATTTAAGAAGAAATTGAAATCGAGCTGTTACATAAGAAAATACCATACAAAAATAAATGCTGGAATCAGAAAGATACAGTTCAAATCCCTGCTGTAACAATTATAAATTTGCAATCCTGTAAATGTACAACTTTAAGGTGGGGAACACTTGAATTCAGGGTTTTGTGTTTACTAGCTAAGTGCTCTATCACTTGAGTCACACTCCAAGCTCCATTTACCTTTTCTGAAGGCCAGTTCCACCATCTGTGAAACAGGCATCCTAGCACCTATAAATAAGGACAGTGGAAGGAACTAGATGAGGTAGTAGTCTATGTAGAGGATTTTTAATGAGCTCTGTAAAAGACTTAAGATAGAATTTATACTTGATGCTATATGAATGCTCTGTAGGTCTAGGATTATTTTCAGAATTATTTTTCTCTGGATTTAGTTTCTCAAATATAATCTTTAAGCATCCATTTCTTTGGTTCCATTGATTGCATTGCTTTGTTTTTAAGTTTGAATCAATAAAGATCAAAATATAAGGCTAAGGCTATGTCAATGAGAGGTCACAGTCAAATAGGAGCCCCAATATGAGCACCTATTCTAGCAGTGTGTCATGGCAAATATGATTTTAGATATGACCACAGTAGTTTTAAGAAGACAAGAATCGAATGGCAAATCTTGACCAATAGGAAGACACGAGCTCCTGAAGAAAGATGACAAAACAACGAGATGTGTGGGGTAAAAACAAATGAGATGGGCCTTTTAGTCACCATATCAGATGAGTACATGAGATATTCGTTGGAGAGTAGTCAATGAGTGTAGCCTCTGGAAGGTGGGTATAAAACAAGAAGGTGGAAGTGGCACTGTGGCTCAAGGGGTAGGACAGTAGCCTTTGAAGAGCTCAGGAACAATGCCCAGGCCCAGAGTTCAATCCCACAAACAAGAAAAAGAAACAAAAATAAACAAGAAGGTACTCAAAAGTGTCCATTTAAGATACTAAAAAAGTCAGACTTGCTCAGACTGCAAAGAAATATGGTGGGAGAATAATTTAGTTATTCACTGTCTCCTATGGCTGGCTCAGTATGGGGTGATTTTTGTTATAGTATTTCATTTAAATTACATGGTAGTAGGATAAAATAGGTAGCAGGAGCTCAACTTTGCAGATGTGTGTCTCACAGAAGTTAAGCAATATGCCCAAGCTTCCATAGAAAGAAATAGAAGCCATTTGGATTCCAGCCCAAGCTTGTCAGGCCATGGAGCTGACACCAACCTCTATTTTAAGCCATGAGAACCAGCAGGGGGCTTTAATCAAGGAAATGATCTCATCAAAACAATTTTTGAAAGAAAAATAAGGTATCAGACTAGAAGATGATGAACTGGCAGGAGGTAAGGCTAGCCCCCGGTGATCTAGGAGAGGTTATTGTAGCTTTTCAGAAAAAGATGTCAGATCCTCCAGTGAGACAGTCCCTGTAGGGGAGAGAGAGGAGCAAACATTTCTTTGATTCAGCAAAGCTTGTTTACCAGTTAAATGAGGGTACATCTCAGAATACAGTTTCAGAACCTAGATATAATGGAATACAAGAGGGAAACTCTTCAGGACCCCATTCCAAATCTTTATTTTAATTTGCAACAGCAGAACCAGATATGAGATATTACATCTTCAAAATCCATGCTATCCAATGCTGGTCCACAGAGCAGCAGCATATGGCTTCTCCTGAAAGTTTGTTGGAAAATAATAACTCTCTCTCCCACACACATACTCTAGATGTTTCAAAACTATTGCTCTTTTTCCGCAGTCCTCATGATCCTATAGACAGCTTAAAATTTGAAAAGCACTAGCTAAAAAGAACCAAAATTGAATATATTTTTAAAAAAAGAAGGGACAAAAAATACCCATTCACCTTTAAAAATAAACTGTAGCCCCCAAATTTCAATCATGAATCTATAAGCAATCTGTCTCACAGTCATTTTATTTATTATTTTTGCAATGTTAAGGTTCTAGGCCTGGGCATATAGCTACATGGAAAAGTACTGGTTTATAATGTGCCAGATACTGGGTTTATACCTTAGTACTGGAAGAAGATGGAAAAGAAATTGCTTCTAATGTACTCTTTTTTTTTCTTTTTTGGCCAGTCCTGGGGCTTGAACTCAGGGTCTAAGCACTGTCCTCAGGCTTTCTCAAGGCTAGCACTCTACCACTAGGCTAAACTCCCAGCCAGAGAGAAGTTGCTTCTAGAAGCAGAAGCAGGCACAATTGCCAACAGGGTTGGAATATAAAAGATAGATGTTCCTTCAAATTTAGTCTTTCACAACAGACTGCCAAATCCAAGATGCATTCAAATGTAGAGGTAGCTCCTGAACTACTCATTTAGAATGTATCCTTATATACATACATGTCATTGTATATTTCCCTTAAGTTACTGAGGAAATAGAAATGAGAAGAGTCTATTTATTATCATGATTGAGAAAGAGATGGAGCAGAAAATCCTCAAGACATTCTTTGAAAACTTGGATTGGTTCATTGAATACACATGGGTTAAAGAATACATATACTGTGGAGAATATGTTGAATTTTTGAGTTTAATAATACTTCCTGGATTTCATATTATGCTTTCTGTTATTGATTCCAAATCCTTAAGTTGTACCTACCAACCCATGAGAATCAGAGCTATCCTGTGCAGATTTGGGAGAGCTGAGGGGAGGGGGAAAAGGAAGAAAAGACAGATGTCAAAAAGTTATAGAAGCTAATAATCCTCACCCAGAACTAGATCTGAAATCCTCCAGCTTCCCTTACATCACCTACCCTGATAATTGTTCACATTTTCTGTATCAAAAATACTAAGAATAGCCAAGCGTGATGACACACACAGTTCAGCACTCAGGAAGACAGGAGGGTTGCAAGCTTGAGGCCACTCTGGGGGCACAGTGAATGAAACTTTGTTGAATACTGAGATTCTGGATTCTCATTGCCTTGCCATTTGATCTCCTACTTGTGGTGTGGAAGTTGAAATCTTTCCCCTTGACTCCATGAGAAAAACTATGTACGTCTTAAATATCAGAAGGAGGCAAGATGTTCAGATTCCTTCATAATTCACAATGACTAGGAGAACTTACCTTAGGACTTACCTTAGGGCTAGGATGTAGCTCAGTGCAAAGTGCTTGCCTAGCAAATACAACATCCTGGGTTTAATTCCCAGAACAAAAAAAAAAGTTAAGGTAAGTTCTTTTACTTTTTTTTTTAATCAGGATCCTTTTTGGCCTCACAAGTTTGTTGTGTGTGACATTCTTGGAACTGTTACTCATGACCTGGGTACTGTCCCTAGGCTTTTGTCCTCAAGGCTAGTGCTTCACCATTTGAGTGACAGCTCCACTTTGGGTTCTTTTTAGTAGTTACTTGGAGAGAAGAGTCTCAGGAACGTTCCTGCCTAGGCCACCTTTGAACCACAATCCTCAGATCTCAGCCTCCTGAGTAGCTAGGATTATAGGCATAAGCCACCACTGTCCAGGTTAGTTAATTGTTTTTGAGATCTTCTTTGCCTGAGCACTTTTCTCAGCTCTCAATGCCAGAGATAAACAAAGTCACTGTTCACGTGCTATTCAAGTGATCAAAACTGATAAATAAATGTAATCATAGAATAATGTTCACACATGAAAAGTGACAATAAACTAATTCCATAATAATTTCATACAATCATTTATTTAAGATAAAAATAATTTTTAGAAATGTTGGCAGTGCTGGGATTGAACTCAGCACCTCATACCTGCAAGGCTGATGTCCTACTGCTTAAGCCAACCCTTGTTTTCGATGGTTACTTTGGAGGTACAGTGTAGTGAACTTTCCTGCCCTAGCCTACTTCCAACTATGATTTTTTTTTCAGATCTCAGCTCCCTGTGTAGCAGGAGCAATTGGCACCTGCCTAAAAGTAATTAAATTTTTATGCCATTTAGCTAACCCCTCACCGGACTCTGCAGGAAAATAAGCCATGATGTACAGCTAGAAAACACTTCAATTTCCAAACTAGTTGATGCTGGCTACTGATAGTGAGATGTGGAGTTTCAAATTACCTGATACTTTCTATTTCTTCCTGACATATCATCTGTTAATTTGTTCATCTGCTTTTCCAAATTGCTCTAAAAACATGTATCTCCTCAGTGGGGTCTGTTCCATACATATTCACCCTTCCTCATCTTTCTCCAAGAACTCTTTTCACATTTCTCTGGGTGAATTAAAATCAGACTATTGCTTTAACAAGCCAGGGCAGGACATTAAAGAATTTACTGCCCTGTCCTGGCTGGGCAATGGATTAACCTTTCTGATATCTCTTCTGCTTCAGCAACAGACTGTGGGCAGCTTGGCTTTTGTTTTCTGTCTCTGAAGATCTGACTGCTGGGAGGCGTCTGTTCGGGGCTTTCCTTATTACTACAAATTCTAAGATTTTGGAGCACTGACATTTCTTCTGACCTCCCAACTGTACTTAAATCTCTTGCTGATTAGAATGCTCTTTTTAATCCTTCAGCTAATTGGATAATTCCTAAGGTATGCAGCCCTGACCTGTTACCTTCCCTGCAAGGTAGCATGGTTCTCAAACTCCTTTGCAGGAATTTCCCTGGAAAAGCTTAGGAATTTGAATGACAAGACATTTGTACATTTTTAAGTCAGCTGAACTGACTTAAAAATAAAAAGATATTTAAGGACAAAAATTAATCAGGGAGGTCTCCCTTTCTTCCATGTCTGTTACCCTACAAACTAGAAAATTCTTTTTAAGCAAGCTCTACTCAATGGAACAAAAATAAAATAAAAACTGTAGACAAATAGGGTAAATTCATTTTCAAGCTGAGTGATATTAATATGCCCTTTCTGTGAGCATCTTGATAAATGTACTGTTCAAGTGTTTGGGAACTTTACTTATGCTGCTTTCATCCTGCAAATGACCTAGCACCAGAGGCCATGTGAGTCAGGTATAAAGGTTGTTATATTTGTTTTGAGGACAATGTTTAAAACGTTCTGTATTCTCTAACAGTACATTAAAGTACTGGAAAAACTGGAAAAATTCTGGGCATGCAAAGAACCTGCAGTGCCAAAAACTCCCCAGAAGTTCTAAAAAAAAAAAAATGACAGAAATCTTAACCAATCAGATGTGAGATTCAGGGAACACATTGTCACTACTCAGCAAATAATGAGAAGCAGGTATAGGTATGACATCACTGGAAAGCATCCTCATTGGCTGCTCTTCTGAGCGCGGTTCCGGTGCTATTTGTGGAAGCAGCAGCCTTATTCAAATTAACCTTTTCACGCAGAGGGGTGGAAGGGGGTGGGTGAGCAATACACTGCAGTCTTTTCCCTGAAGGTGATGTGCTCTCCAATTTGCTTTACAGTGCCTTTGAGCAGGCAAAATAAAAATAAATTCAGCTGTGGCAGTGTTTCACGGGGACAATAGCTGCCAGAATTAGATCAGGTCAGTGGAAAGGAATTGGAAAGAATCTGTGGAAGAGTTAAAATAAATTCCCGAGTTTTCTCTGTGCTTTAATTCTTTCCTCCGTATTATTGCTCTCTATCTCATTACTGGACTCTAAGGCTGCAGAGACTAAAGTTGGTAGCCCTCCAATCAGCCATTTGAGGGAGGAATTTCTTTTCATAGTAATACCTCTAGTCTGTGCCATCAGGGGCTTTAGCAGGCAGGCTTTCTGCTATTGTAGAAATACTCTCAAGTAAGAGTGACCAGATAGTTTAATCACTCTTACCATAGGCTGTGAGGAACTGTAGTTGTATGCTGTTACTGTTATATAAGCTGGAGCTTTTAGCTACATCAGTGACACTCAGGAAGGTATGCTCTATGTATAACTTAGTAGTTTGTTCTAAGGAGACAGAGAGAGAGAGAGAGAGAGAGAGAGAGAGAGAGAGAGAGAGAGAGAGAGAGAGAGAGAGAGAGAGGGAGAGAGAGAGAGAGGGAGAGGGAGAGAGAGAGGGGGAGAGAGGGAAAGGGAGAGAGAGAGAGGGAGGGAGTGCTCCAATGTAGTGGGGAGTCCTCCAACACTGAACCTATTTCTTCCTTTCTTGAAGTTGGTTCATATACCATTATCTAAATAAACTGTTTCATGTCTTTAGTCTTATTTTAATTTCTTCCAACTTCTATTTCATAGCCCTTTGTCCTCTACAAAGATCATTCATATTAACCATCTAAAATTTTATACCACAAATATTTTATACCATAATATACCCAAATAGGGTATATTTGCTTTGATCATTTTTTGTTTTCGATAATTATTTATACTTGCTTCCCTTTTTATTTTCCTCAAAACTTTTCTACTTGTCAGTCAAGTAACAAAGGCAAACAACAGAAATTGATTCTTAATTTTCCTTTCCTCATTTATTGTAAAGGTAATGAACAGTTACACAAGTAAGGTAATGAGTACATTTTTGGGGACTCAATTGCCTCATCCCTCATGTTCTCCACCTTTTCCCTCCCCCACTCCCCTCAAGTTATAAAGCTCATTTCTTCCTGAATAGGGGTTTTGGCTCGAATGGCTGTATTTCAGGTTGGACTCAAGTTGCTACAACACAACCAACTAGATTTCATGGTTCAAACTCAAGATATCTCCTTAAGGAGATGTGGACCTCTGAGAGCTCAACGTTTCCTGTATTAAGGGTATCCACAGTATGTCACCCACAGTAATTACTACGACATCAGAATAGCATTGCATTTCTATTCAGTTACAATGCACTGGGTCTCTTAGCACTGTTTTATTTTAGTATGTGATCACTGCTGTTGAGTGCTGCACAAAACTTATCAAGATTCAGAGAACAGTAGCTTATATGAAGAAGGTTAGAGTACTATGTTCTGGTCACTGCTTTTTCTCCAAAGGAATCAATATTGCAAGAAGAGGTTGAATGCAGAGAACACTGGGAAGCTGGGTGGCCAGCAGGGAGCAGGTATTACTGAGAGGATTGGCAGAGAGGCAGGAAGCAAGGGACATATGCTCCAAGTCACTATGACCCCAGGGCTTAGGATCTGTCACACTATTCTAGTGTTCTGCCAAGAATCACATCTAAGTGCTTAGCTCTTGCCTAGAGAAGATCTAAGTGTCCAGAGCCAGTCTTTGCACAGCTCCCTGTAAGGCACTGAAACCCACTAGCTTTAGGGTTTTTAACTTCCATTTCTTGACTCTGTACTCTTCTCTGTCTAACCTCAACCCCTCTTTTGTAATCAGACTGTTTCCTAGTTCACCTTGCCAGCCACCCCATCCAGAGAAGCTCAAAGGTTGCAATTTGACCTGGCACAGAGCACGGTTCCAGCCTCTTATTCCTGAATGCTTCATTGTTTCTGTACTGAATGAAGTTTTTGGAAAATGACTTTCAGATGTGGAATTCTCCTTCTGGGGTTGTTTCACCCCTTGTCTGGTTTCTCTGCTCATTAGAATCCATAGAACTCATCATCTATATGTGGCTCAGGTCAAAAATGAAAAGACTCATAAAATAACAACCTAGATGCCACAGGCTGATACCAATTTGAAATGCTTCAGCCTAAGACCACTACCAAGTAATTTAATTACTGGCTTTCCACTGTACTTACCTTTTTAATTTTGTCTGTTTGCTTCTGCTGCGGTAACTCACAAATCCATTGAGTTATTTTAGTCAATTCCCACAAATGACTGTGACCTTCTTTATCTGAACTCCGATCAGAAAACCTCTTAGTTGTGTGTGTGTGTGTGTGTGTGTGTGTGTGTGTGTGTGTGTGTGTACTGTGTACCCCCCAACCCCCTTCAAACCAGAAAAGTAGCTGCTGAAAGCAGAACAGTTGTCATGGCAACCTCTTGGCAGCTTCCTCAGCGAGTAGCAGTGTTGATTTCCAGGGTGGGGAGGAGGGGGAGGAGCTCGGGGAGGTAAAGGAAGGTTACTGTGCACTTAGTTAATATGCACAACCACTTACCCGGTGCTGGATGAGCAATGAATAAGAGCAAACAAAGCCATGCTTGATCAGCTAACATGGACTTTGCGCACAAGTTGATCCAGCCAAGCATCAGAAAGAAAGTCTGCCATTGGACATGAAGGGACGGAAGAGGTCACACTACAAGAGGTTAAACGTTATTTTTGTAAGAGCTGGTGAATATGGAATGGCATTGCTTTGATCTGCTTTTCTTTGTTCAAAGAAAAACACAGCAACGTAAATGATAGGGATGGTGTTTTCCTTGAAAATGTAGCATTCTGAAGTTCAAGTTTGCATCAATTAAACTCGATGTAAGATAAACCAATATGTTCAGATATAAGCAAGTATAGCATAATTTGGTTTATTCTTGAACAAAACATACGGCTCAAGTAGCATCTTTCACCTCAAGTTTTCAGACAAAGAAGAAGCTTAGTAACTAACTTGGAGCTGGGGCGGGGGATAGTGCTGGAAATTCTCTCACTCTGCGTCTTTTCTCTGCTTTTGCTGTGTGTTCTCTCTAAGAGCTTTCTCTCTCTCTCTCTCTCTCTCTCTCTCTCTCTCTCTCTCTCTCTCTCTCTCTCTCTCTTCTCTCTCTCTCTCTCTCTCTCTCTCTCTCTCTCTCTCTCTCTCTCTCTCTCTCCTCTTTCCCTCTCTCTCCCTTCCTCCTCACCCCCTTTTTAGTGGATTCTAGTTTGTTTCCTGGGGCCTAGAAGGGTACTTGGGGACTGGAGCACTCCTTGCACTGGCCGAAGTCACCTAAATGAGCAATGAGCAAACGGGCTGAGAGCACAGAAGCTGCAGCCAGCCTCCCCACTCCCTCCTCACCACTCCTGGCCAATGGCTCCCTATGTGTTGAAGAAGAGGCAGGCTGATGAAACCCTGTGGTGGGAGCTGAAGTCCGCCCAGCAGGTGTCACTAGGGATTTAAAGCTTACCAAACCTTTGGGACCAGGGCTGAGAAACAGCCACATAATGATAAATGAAGTTTCCTTTCAAATAGTTTTGAGATGTTCTTTGTGAAATAATTTCAAGGAGCTCTACTTCCAAAGGAAGCTAAATGGTTAGCTACAGCTTGGTTTCAATAATTTCTAGACCATTCTCTCCACGGCTTTAGATCCACTTTCTAGGAGACCTCATTCTGAAAACCAAAAGGAAGGTAAAATTCACAAGAGGCTTAGGGAATCCAAGAGTAGGAAACACACATGCAAGCCAAAGCAAAGCAAGGGCATAAAATTGTTAATACTCTAACATTCCTGCTCTCAAGATGGACCTCTACCTCTAAAGCATACGTGGCTTTACAAATAATCTCAGGATCAAGATAAAAGTCCATGTTAAAAACGCAAATACCACTGGGCACGGTGGCTCATGTCTGAGGATCTTGGTTCAAAGCCAACCCGGGCACTAAAGCCTGTGAGACTCTTATCTCCAACGAACCACTAGAAAACCAGAAGTGGCGCTGTCTCTTGAGGGATAAGAACATAGCCTTTAGCTGAAGAGCTCAGGGACGGCACCCAGGCCCAGAGTTCAAGTCCCATAACCAAAAAATAAAAATAAAAATGAATTGAAAGTATTATGAGCCTTCTAGTTTGTCACCTAAAACTATACACACGGTAGTCCCCACCCCCCAAGACTGAAGAGGTAAAATTCATTCATCTCCATTAAACGCTTTCTCATTGTTTGACTTTTTCTCTTGTCTGACTGGAAGCATTTTTCTTGGCTTAGATTTCTTTCTTTTTCCTTTTGACTATTAGGAGTTTACATTGTTATACAGAAAAGGATTTAATGGTCACACTTCCCCATATGTTTAAACATACTCCAATCACTCTTACCTCTTTCAATCTTACTCTCCCCTTTCCTCCATTCCCAAGACAATACCTACAGGAGTCATTGTTTTATTTTCATAGTTGCAAACAATTTATGTTGACCATGTTCATCTTCCTTTATTCTTCTTGTTATCCAACCCTCCCTAGCTAGTAGCTGCCCTTACAGAGGCTCTTCCTCCAATTTCTCATTCCCCTATTGTGATATAAATCATATACAACATAATATATATTGCATATGATCTACATTCTATATCCTATAATATACCATATATTATATATCACATGACATGTCTTATAAAAGTACATAAAATATTATACCTCATCTATTATGTATTATATATCACATGCATATTTATATAGCCATAAATAAAAATAAGAAATAAAAACACAATCAGGCCCCCTCTTTCATATCTGTTATGAATGATTCCTACAGCATGGAAATATAAAACAAAACCAAGGGGCACAGAGGAACACTATGCAAAGAATTCTGTTTTCTCTCAGGGATATCACATATTGTGATACTGGCAAAGATATTCTCAGCCAAAGAAAGCCCCCACTCTGCAGTAATGCAATTATGGCTGAATTTTATTAAGATCTTAATCGGTCATTATATTTATTTCTACTTTTATGAGTAAAACAGTAAACGCCTTTACTAATATTGATGTCTGCAGTCCCATTTTCTAACCACAACTCTAACCATTTCTCTAATCACTTAGCTGATGTTGTTTTAATGAGAGCTATTGTTAATATGCATTATTAATAAAAGACCACAATTACTATTAATATCACTTACAAAAGAGTCCATAAAGAGCTTTGAGACTCTAGAAGCAAATAACAAGAAACCAAATTCTCTATGATGTGAAAAGAATCAGGAAGTTGTAGCTATAAAAATGATACGAGGGGTTCAAAAGTGGATTTCACAGGCCACAAGGAAAGCTAAGAGCACCGTGGATTGATAGTGTATTGATACCCATAACTCTTCACATACAGAGAAATCTGATAAATTAAAGGAAATATTTCAAAGCCTTTCCCATTATCACGGACAGTGAAATATATTAGCTTAGATTTCAGGAAGCTCTGGCTATCACCAAAAGACCAAATCCCTAATGAGTGAAGACAAACCGGTTTTGGTTCTCAGACAAGATAGGGGATATTAGATAAGTAAAAATGTTGCTCCAATTCTATGCTATATTCTAAATATACCATGAAGGGCATCAGAGTTTGAGAGCTGATATGTGAGTAGAGTAGAAACCTTGTTCCATTTATCTCTCCACTGGTATTCCAATTGAAGGATCTTTGCCTACCTTCTTAGCTTTGAAGCAACTCTCTTTCCTCTTTCCTGTGAAAGGTTAAGTCAAAAGTCACTGAGGCACACTCTGAAGGAGCTAAGTCTTGGCTCTGACTGTCCCATAACAAGACTGAAATGTGTGTTCACAGCCTTCAAAGCGCTGACAGTTTTGTGCCCTGCAAAGGTATGGAGGTATGGGCGAATTTCCTTAGTTCCTGTCTCCTCCAAACTTCATCACACTACCTTTCATTTGATCTTTGAGAAAGGGAGCTTTTTTTCACAACATCTGAAAGTTGCTCTTTGAAAAACATTCAGGTCTTTATGGAAGACTTTGAATCTACATGAAGGGATTTGCCAGCTCTTGATTATTTACCTGGCATTCAGTCCACTGCAGGATTTTAGAGCACAGCCTAGCTGGATAAGCTGAATTCATGAAGAGCTAAGTCCACCAGTTCAAGATCATTGGCCTACATGAAAACGTTCAGTGGTGCCAAGAAGTTGCAAGACATTTTACACATTTACAAATGGTACTTTTGCCAAAAGCCTCTGTCTTGATGAGTCAGAAATAATCACTTCCCTTTTCTAGAAAGGTCTAGTCTATAATTTCATGCCACATGAGTCAGAGGAGAACCCTCACTTCTGTTTTTCTTGTTGTCATTTTGTTGTTGTTGTCATTTGCTTCCTATTTTTTATTATTTGGTTCATGTCTTTAGTTTGTTCTTTCTTCTGTTCTTAAAGTTATTATTCCCATATTTCCTTTTCTGCCCATCCATACAATTGTGTAGTCATCCATAGACTGATATTTTATCATATGGCCTTTGCAGGGGGGCAAAAACATCACTCGGATTTCAGTTTGGGAATATAAAGATCTTAACACCATCATCCTGCAGTTTTAGGGAGATTTAGATCACGAGCAAAATCCACCCCTCTGTTCCCACCCTGAATAGTGACTTCCTGGAAAATGCCAATATATCATGTGGTATGCGAATACACAGATCCACATGCCAAGATCCAGAAACCATATATACATATACCATAATGAAGAGCAATGGGTTTTTAAGTCTTTTCATCCAACGCATCATCTTAATCACATTCTACCTGCTTAAGTGTGCAGAATCTTAAGGCTGAATATGCTACTAAGCTGTGAGCTCTGAAAATGAATATTAAGTTAGGATTTGGAAAGGTATGTGTGCTCCTTTATAGAAAAGCACTTTATTTTAACATTAATTATGAAGCTGTCCCACTGAGAAGCTTTAGATTGTTGCCCCTAGAAACAGTCATTCATGCTAGGATGGTGGTCGCATTGCAGGTATACCCAACCAAACCTTACATCAGCATCCTGTAGTAATTGACTGACCTTACTAAGGTTGACTGAGCTGAACTTTGAGATGGATTCAAGTGTTCAGAAGCTGAGCTGTACTTCCCCAGGTGCCTGCAAGGAAAAGGCATTATTTGTAAAAAGCAAAAGGAAGACCTCTCTGACAAGAATTTTCAAGGAAATCTCTCGGCTGCAGAAGCTAGCAATGTTTAGCAGGAACAATTTTACCTCAACCAGAAAAAATGTCAACAAAGTTTCCATTTATTTCAAACCGCTAGAAGAGATATTGAATTATTGTGTGGGGAAAAATATATTCCTTACCCACCAAGAAGATTGCAACAATCTTCAAAATGGAGAATGCCTTGCAACCAAGCACATAGATCAAAAATTGATTTATGTGAGACGCTGATTTTGTACATATTTCATCACAATCCATATTAGAGCCATATTTTGTTACTTTGACACAAGAAAATACTTGTCTGCTCCTAAATTTAGATTTTTAGCTAATTTTAAAATGTATTTATAGTTTTTATATAGTTATAACATATATTCTATTACTTGCTTTTTATTTGTTTAGGACGCAAACTGTTTCTTCTGATTACTATGTATAATATCTAACCTTTCTCTTTTGTCTCCTCTTGTCTTGCCAATCATTATTGTTAGCAGTCTTTATTCTTGTCAAGCTTTAGAAATTATTGTGAGTCATTTTTATCTACAGTGCTTGTATATTTATGTGTACAGTGTATCTTGATCAGAGTCACCCTTTCAATCATTCTTTTTCCTCTTACTTACATCCTCCATCAATCACATTAAGGTTCTTGCTTCCTTTTTCACATATAAACGTTGAGTATTGTGACTGTATTTATCTAGTATCACCTTTCCATCCATGGTTTCCCTCCCACTAACCCCTTCCCCATTCAAAACATGTTTCAGATTCCTGATATTCATTCCCAACATTCATTATTTATTAATTGTCTTAAGGGTGTATATCAATGAGTTTCACCTCTGCATACACTATGCTTTAGTCAGGTTGGTTGTATATACATATCTGTACTCCTGTGTGTGTGATGGCACAGAAGCAGGGTAACGTCACCTTTTCCCCTGGTGGCAGTCACTGCAAAGCTACCTTGTCATCCCAGCATAAAGAGCAAATAGCCTTTCCCACAAGTGAAATCTCTATCCAAATATCCCACGAATATAGTGAGGAATGGTATGTGGGCTCCTTGAGATATTTCTTGAAAAAAATTAAAAGAGCTTTATAAATATCTCTCAAAGAAAAGTGGGCTTAAAAATGAAATACAACAAAGGCTAACCACATATGACCCACTGTCTGAAGTAGAAGTCTAAGAGATGCACTGGGCAGCCAATTAATAGTAAAGTACAAATTTAGTATTTTCCTGAATCAATTAGTCCTATGGAAGAAGACAAGTTATTTTAAAAATAGTGGTTCTTACATTGTAGCTTAAGAAAAAGTTAAAATTCTGGAATTTATTCCTTCCCCCCACTCTTTTTTTCCTTAGTTTTTATGGTTACAATAGTTAGCCCAAAACTGTGATGTGATTCCTTCATATAGCTAAATTGCTTCCAAAAGACTGTCAGGAAAAATTAGATAAAATTACTCACAAAAGCAATGTTTTCTATAATACTTACAAGGTGGTTGTTAAGTCTGATGCCAGCTAGTTCGGCACTTTCTAGTGTCAACTTGCAGAAAACCAGGGAGTGTGGCCATGGGTCATTTTATCCCAAGGAGTTTCCTAAGAAGGTTTCGTTCATTGGCCTCCTCTAGCAACACCACTGCTATCTTGTTTCACTAGCATAGATATAATGTACATTCAGACATCAGCTTCCAGGGTGTATTTTTATCCTACCTAAGAATAAATCAGTAAAATATAACTTCACTCCCTCATTATACCTTTTTTTAATCAGCAATCTAAGGAACAGATTTTAAGGTTAGCTTGTTTTCAGTGTTTCAGGGACTTTAGTATTAGGGATGGCCTGGGGGAAAAAAGGAAAACTGGATGTCAGACGTGGTCCAGAAAGAACATTGTACCATATCAAGTTGTAGTCAAGTTTTGGAAAGTTGGACAAGTTCCTTTACTTTTCTGACTCCCTGTATAAAGGTAAGAGACCAACTTAGAATATTGTTTTATATGATAGGTAGTACATACTTCACAAATGATGATTAATTATTAACATGCTTACCAGCTGCACAGGATGATTTTAGGAAAGATGCATGCATATGCCTATTTCAGCCCTCAGAATATCTCTCTGTGACTGGTAGAGGAAAACACAGCTAAAATCCATTCCTTCTTCCATTTCCCAGAGCAAGGGCATTCAACCTTCCTGAGTTTGTACTTATATATAGTGTCTTTACACATCTCTGCTTCCAACCTTCCATCAAACACCATATATAAGCTAAGGAATGCAATATATATAAACTTAGGCTTGCAAATTCTCTTGTCTGTGAAAACAAGTCTAAAGTTTTTAACACTGAATTTGAAGGTCTTTAAAAATATAAATCTCAGGGCTGGGAGTTTGGCCTAGTGGTAGTGCTTGGCTAGTATGCATGAAGACCGGGGTTCAATTCCTCAGTACCACATACATTGAAAAAAGCTGGAAGTGGTGCTGAAGCTCAAGTGATAAAGCTCTAGCCTTGAGAAAGTCCAAGGACAGTGCTCAGGCCCTGAGCTCAAGCCCAGGACTGGCAAAAAAAAAAAGAAATCTCAGACCAAACTAGCATACCAACACTTGATCATTTCTATTATATACCCCGAGCTTATTCTTTCTCTCTCTCTCTCTTGAACCCATAATGGGACAGCATCTGAACTATTGTCTGTCCCATGTTTTTTTTTATTTATTTCAGCTAAACTCTGAGTCTAGAGTACCTTTCACCTTTTTGTACATTGCTTAAGACCTAATGTTCCCATAACTATGCTTAACATGCTGAATTAAACTGTGTACTTTTATTCTTCCAACGGCACTTACAACTAAAGAAAATGTCAACAAAATTCTGTTTATTTCAAACCATTGTGAAAGATCCCAAATTATTATATAGAAAAGTATTATTTTCTAACCCACTAAGCGTTGGATCCTACTTTACCAATGTGAAAGGTTTGTTTTTGAGGAGGCCATTAACATTTCTTCCATTCAGCTCAGATTCAATGCACAAAGATATGAGCCAAATTTAATGCCTTTAGTATGAGCTGTCTAGTATTAATGAAAGAGCACCGTGGGGCTTCCTGCCTCCCATTACAGTTTAATAATCCAGTGCTGTGATGGAACAGGCTCTCCTCCAGAAAAAACAGGGTGATCCAAGAGCTGAAGAGTGTGTCTAGAACCTGTTTAATGAGAGTAACCTGACCGATTCATATATGGGATATAGCCCAAAGGATATGAACAGTGGCTAACTTCCCCAGAATTTGTACAACCAGAATAACAAGGAGAATAAGCAGTGTTTCCTATTTCAAGCCAAAAAAAAAAAGCCAATGCCATCTTTTCTCTAAAATGATCTGGAAAATGAAAATTTTCTTCTTAATAGGAATACTCTAGTATGATTATAAGCAAGTACATGTTAAAATGAGATGGGCTCTTCATTGTAACTGAGACATAAAAATCATAGAAGTTACATAGTAAAAGGAGATTCTTAAAAATTAGCAGAACATTCATTATTCAGCTCCTGGGGTACAGCATGTGGTTAGGCAGAAGGAAGTCGGGCGTGGTGGCTCACAATTCATCCCTGCACAGAAAGTCCAAAGCAAGAAAGTGAACAGGCTAAAGCCAGCTTGGACTACCTAGTGCAATGATGTCTCTAAAGCGTATACTAACAACTGAAGTAAAAACAGCTGAGGAAAGTGAAGTACAGACTGAACAAAGCAATTGGAGAGAGCTACTAGAAGAAACCATAGTGCTTGCTCCTTTTTCTTTACTCAAAATAAACATTTTGAAGAGCTGATGTGGTAGCTTATTCTTGTACCAGCTACCAAAGTGACAAAAATAAGAGGATCCCTGTTCAAACCCCAGTGATGGAAAAATAAAAGATGGGAAGGATAAATAAAAAGATGTGATACAGCTCTTTGATTGTTTGATGCTGGTAGATTGATGCTTTGATTCATGCTTGGCAAGACACTCTAAGAGGTAGAATACAGATGAATTAAAATGAACAGACTAATAACTTAGGTGGTAATGGGAAGAAGGGATGGGAAGGTGACAAAAACATGAACATTTTCACGGAGCCAGGCATGGCCAAATTTGTGAAAAAGCAATTGTCTGGATCACCATACATGTAGGAAAAAAATCTCACCATCTGTAAACTGACCATACCAGCAGACTCCTCGGGGTCAGAGACTAATCAAGCCAACTAGACATAGAAAACTTGAGATGGCTATTGGAGCAAGGGAATGGGTGCTGGGGAAACTAGAGTGTTTGCAAACACCTCAGTCAGAAGCGCCAAAATGAAGTATCCATCAAGATGCTTTCGCCTTTCTCCCAGTAGCTCTGACCATGAAGGGGAGAAAAAAAAAGATAGGAAGTGGTAAAGGAAGGCAAAGCAGAAAGGGAGAGTCCATCCATTTATGCTCTACGGCCCAGTCTCCAACTTGCCACTGAGAAGCTGGAATGTCAGTCTGTCAGTCCAAGTCCAATGTCTGAATCCAAGTCTATGTATAGTGGACAACATAACTGGATAGCAAGAACATTTTCTGCCATTCCATCTAACAGGACATTGTAATTGTTTAGATAAAAGAGAGCTCATCTGCTAAGTTTTATCCAAGGGAAGAGAAGAGCTCTATAAAATTCATTTTAAGGGAGATGGGAAAAGTCTCTCATTGCTTTATGATCACATTCCCTGGTCAAATTGTTCCAATACACAACTTACATGTCTTTCTATATCCTCTTGTATTGACGGCGACCCTCTGGCTTGTTCCATTTTTATGTTCTAAACACATATTCTAGTAACTGGCACTAGGATTAAGTAATTCTTGGATTGCACACAGGAGCATACCCTTTTTACTGAAGCACATATGATTGTGAGGAAGCAAGAAACCACAGCCTATTGGACACATTAAGGAATTCCACACACACACTTATGTATGCTGTGACTATTTAGGACTACTGTCACTCCACCAGGTATATATTTGGACCAACAGAATTGAAGAAAGGAGAGAAAAAAGTGCTAAAGCATACACCTTCAGAAATGAAAGCAGTAACTTGATGAATGATGCTGTGAAGACATAAATGACCATGCTAAGGACAACCATATGGTCACCAAGATGCCATGGCCATCAGGATGCTGGCAGCACCTAGGACAGAAGCAGACGACACACTTGTACAAGAAGTGTTAATGGGGAGACATACCGGAGGCCCATCAAGGCACTAGGCTCTGGCCTGAGGAGGCTCTGTCGGAAGGGAACAGGGTCTGCCTAAAGTCATTGTGTGAAAGCTCCTGTTCCAGACCTAAAAGAATTTTGCTTCCCTATTCATCACCTTTTGGAAGCAAAAGCGATGTGGTTCACCTGGATTGTAAAGCCATGAAAACAGAAGACTAGGCTGAATTCGTGAGAAAAGGCCAACTGGAAAAGAGTACAAATGGAATTACCTGACAAAGGGAGTTTGGATGACTAAAACCAACTGTGTTGCGTGAGATTCATAATTACCTATCCTGTATACAGTTAATACCTCCAATTTCCTGACCTAGTTATAAATCTTGTTTTGTTTATTCCAATATTTGTCTTTTGCTGCTTGCTGACATAGGAGATATTTCAGAGGACAGAACAGCCAAACTGTCAATTCATAATAGTGAAATTTTTTTGAAGGAAATGGTCTCCATTCTGCAAGCTAATGGAAACATATTTCAGTGAAATGCCATAAGACCACCAGAAGGCCTATATTTAGAAATTGCTTAATTGTCTCCAACAATCATTCTTCACAATATAATGCTTCAGAATGTGTAAAGTCTGAGAAAATGGGAAGCAAAATGAAGTATGAAGGCTGTGAAGAACCCATAGATTTTAAGCACTTCACAAAAATATCATCAGCTTTTGGGGTTACAGTAAATATGCTCTGGGAAGGTTAAATATAGACCACAAGACTAGGAGGAAAATAGAAATCACCATAGTAGTCAGGAAATAAAAATACACTGAATATCTGTTATGTACTATATCCTATATAAAATACCTCATTTAATCTCCATAAAAGTCAGATAAGAGATCATTATCATTATAGCATTGAAAAAACATGATAAATGGACAAAGCAAATATACAAAATATATGATGCAGAACAAGATTTAAATCCAAGTCTACCCAAGATCAAAGAGCTTAATATTCCCACTATATCAAGATATTTTTTTCTACAGAGTACAAGGAAAACTAGGAAAGAATGAGTTGGTTTATTAGAGTAAAGTTACTTTTTATAATATTGATATCAGGCTAAGATAAATATTAGGATATATTAAATATAACATGCAATGTGCAAGTCTTAGATATAAAAAAAACTTTACTAAAGAGCTTTGTTAGGCTTGAATTACTGAAAATATGACGTTAGTACATATCAAACTAATTTATCCCAATATCAAAAAACAAAAGAGCTTGATTAAAGTTTATGTACAGGAAATTCATGCTCAAAAAGAGGTAAGAAATTTTTGAGAAAAGAGTAAGAAAATAGAATCTTTTCATTTTGAATGTGTTTAGACATTAAATAATTAAAACTATTGTGCTTATGAAAGAAAATTAAACAACAAGGCAGGTAAAACTAAATTCCAATTATATATTAACACTTAAACTTTATTGTTAGTAGCTTATATAAAGTTATACTTTCTATAGTGACCCCATCGCTTTAGAAAAAAATGCTCTAAGGCAAATAATTGGAAGACAACTCAAAACACTACACAAGCTAAGAAATTACCCTATGTGAAAAGTTGAATCACATAACTTTTCTGCTTCAAATCATCTGATATTCTCCTATCTTTCTCATGCAGAAAAATTATAAACTACCTTGAAGCTGCAACTTCAACTATCTTTCATTCTGCTATCACCTTTGTGAGCTTCAAACACATTTGTCTCAATGACACTGCCCAAACAACCCAGAAAAGCTCCAGCCCCAAGGCATTTGCATTCTTTTGGGCTGGAACATTTCTTTCTCAAATATGCCTGCACCTCTGTGTATACCTCCTTCAAGCAAATGTCGTTCCCCTCTTAAGTCCTGTCTTCCTTCTTGGTAATAATAAAGTACACATATACATATATATACTAATATATGTACTAAGATGTATATATGCACTTATATATATATGTTTGAGTGTTTACACATTATTGAGAGTTCCTTAATCACTATCCACAAAATACTAATAAATTTAACTGCATACAAATTTAAAACATATGCTTATTTCATATATGACAGAATTAAAAACCAAGAAACAACTAAAAACATATTGATAACATGTGCTGAACTAAAGTCAATTCCTTTCCTATGAGAAAATATTATGTATAAGAGAAATACCAATGTTAAAAATATGAGTAAAGAACTGGAAAGGAATAGAAGCCCTGCCCCCCCCCAAAAATTGCTCAATAGGTGAAAAGAAATTGAACCTCATTTTGCTGATAAGAAAAGACCTATAAATTAAAATGATAAGACACCAAATTGGAATAAAGGAAAAGATACGATAATATATGACATGGACCAGAGAGAGAAAAAAGAGACTTTGGTTTTCTCACAGAGTCAATGTATTCATAAATAAGAAGGATCTTTGTCAAGAGTGAGTTGATAATATTGAACTTAAAAATATTTATCTAAAATGTGTTTACTTTTTGACCCTGGAATTTCACTCCTGGAAGTTGATCATAAGGAAACACTTAGGGACAGGTGGAAAGGCTTAACTGCAAAGATGTCATAAAATGCTTACATGCAGCCTTAGAGGTAATAAATAATATAGTGTTTTTCTCCTTTTTGGTGAGAGTAGAGAGAGGAGATATGAGCTGATTATATGTAAATAATGTAGGTCTTGTTTCTTTTTTTAAGGACCATCTGGAAGTAGCAGCTGTATTATATCTTCACCAAAGCTAGAACAGGAAGTAGTGGCCTGAAAGCTTCTAAATAGGGATTTAGCTTAAATACAAGAAAGTATTTCCTTATGGCAAATGCTGGAATTGGTTAAAGAGAGAAGTAGTATCATTGTAGCCCTGAAGACCTTTACTACAAAATAGATGGTTTTTTTAGCTAAGATAACTTTTGGTGTTATGTCTATCAGAAGCAAAGTTTGGTCTCAAGTGTTTCTGTTCATGCTTCAAATTATTCTGTAATATCTGGTAGACATACATTGCATAACATGGATTTATATTAAAGTAATTTCTACTATATCTTATCAAAATTACTCAGTTTTCATTTGTTTTGCTTTGTTTTTCTAGTCCTGGGGCTTGAACTCAGAGCCTGGGCACTGTCCTTGACACTTTTTGCTCAAGGGTAAAGCTCTCTGTCACTTGATTGAATGCTATCATTGTGAAGTTATGGCATAAAAAGAAAACACAAATATGGGAGAAAGTTTCATGCACTCGAGAAAAAAAGCTGGATATCAAAACTGTTATTGGCACAGATTAACCTCAAGTCAATTCTAATCTATTTTCAAGATTGAACAGACACACAAGAAAAAAAATGACCCAAGGAGAAAGACCATAAATCATTTATATGGAAAGAAGAAGACTATTACTGCACTGTTCACAGCTTAAAATTCATACTTTCATATTTAAAAATCTTAAACTATGTTGTTTTTACAAACAGCCAAAAGAATTCAGGCTCTGTTCTGCCAGTCCTACCATCACCATAGACCACAAAATAAGGAATTCAATTATGACGACCTAGTGATCATTTTTATCTTCAGATTTTTTTTCCAAACAGAAGAAGAAAACCTAAAATGAGCACTATTTGAAAGAATGCCAGTAAAACACTCCTTCCAGGAGAAAAAGTGCCTCTGAGTTTGTGGTTTCCCAGACTCCTTTGACCCAGTTAGCTCAATTTATTTTAAAGCAATATACAGTTTCTCCTTAAGTCTTAAACTTTACATCTAGTCTATCCTTTCCAGAATTCCCATTTACTTTATTCCTTGACCATAGTCTGCTTTATCTCATTCAAGAAATCCAGGAACCTGGCATAATCAAGGTCTTTTCAGTTTATAAACCAGACTCCCTCTCTTGGCTTCAGGAAAAATTTTTCCCTCCAATTGCCTGAACTTAGCCTGACACTGTGGAATGGATTGCTCAGTCTGTCTTCTGGATACATATCCTTCTTCCAAATATTTCTAAATACTTTCTGACTCTCCTTTCTAGACCTTTATACTCAAAGTCTGCAAATTTGTCTTTGGGCTCTCATATCTAGATAAAAATCTCTTCTAAAAGACTTCAATATGACAACTCTCCTCTACATAACTTAAAACATTTAAGTTTTTCTTGAGAACACTTTAGGTTCTCAGTCTATGAAGTTATTTACAAGATTTGTTACATCATCATACTCCCAGTTTTTTTTTTTGTTTTGTTTTGTTTTTTTTTGCCGATTCTGGGACTTAGGCTCAGGGACAGGGCCTAGGCCCTGAGTTCAATTGTGCTTAAGGCTAATCCTCTACCACTTGATCTATAATGCCACTTACAGCTTTTTATCAGTCTACTGGAAAGAAAATTTTCTCAGACTTTTCTTCCCAGGCTGGCTTTGAACCACAATCCTCAGATCTCAGCCCCTTGAGTAGCTAGGATTACTAGATTAGGAGCTATGGGGACCAGCTCCTTCTACATCTTTTAATTTTCTCTTTAATGACAATTCAAGAAAGTATATGTGATCAAAATCTATACCAAAAGAACATTATGAAAATTCAAATTTCATCCTGAATAAGTAGTTATGTTAAAAATATTTACTAAGTTGTGTATCCATCTATTAAACACCTGTAAAATTAGTAAAAAAAAAAAAAAGTTTAAACAGAAATTTACTTGACAAAAGTAATTTAAAATTTTAAAAGTAGGGGCCAGGAGTTTGGCCTAGTGGTAGAGTGCTAGTCTTGAGAAAGTCTAAGGACAGTGCTCACGCCCTGAGCCCAAGCCCAGGACTGGCCAAAAAAAAGAAAGAATTTTAAAAGTAATTTTAAAAATAATTTTGAAAGTAATTTAAAATTTTTAAAGTAATTTAAAATTAGATGCTGAAAACAATATTCCAACTATCCTAACAAACCTGATTTTTATTTGTGATGGTAATATACACAAGAAAAAAATTACAGTCCCAGACTCCCTTGCAGCTAGCACTAGTAAAAGAATACAATTCTAGCCAACAAAATGGAAATGCAATTCCTGGAGGGACTTCTAGTAAAAGCTCATTGAAAAGAGCTTCTTCCATTAGAGCCATACAGTCTTCCAAGCCAGGATAGTTACTGTGCCAGTGAGGATAAGAATCACTTTGAAACTATAAACAAGAAAGAATATGTTTCAGGAAAAAGGGAGGAGCCTAAGACTCAAATGATATTGTGCATATCATACGTGGCTTACATATCTCCTAACCTCTTTAATTGAGAAGAAACTAGTTTGTTTGTTTTGCTTTGCCAGTTCTGGGGCTTGAACTCAGGGCCCAGGCACTGTCTTTGGGCTTTCTTCTGGCTTTTTATGTATATGTGCTACCAAGGAATTGAACCCAAGGCTTCATGCATATTAGGTAAGCGCATTCTACCACTAGGCCACACTCGTTGCTTTTTTTATGACAATATTATATAGGTCCTGTGGCTAGCAGCCCAACATAGGTCTTAACTGATATTGTCAGTCATAAAAAAAAGTTTAATGTGAAATTTTCAATAAAATATTATGAAGTATTGTTCACCATAAGAGAATCAGTTTACTTTGAAGTAAAATTATACTATGATAGATATAACTCATTCTATTTTTAGAGCTTTTTCTGCACAGTGAAAGATCTGGGAAGGTAAAAGTGACAAAACCTCCATGTCTTCAACGTTGTCATGCTCCCAGCTGATACTGTATAACTGAAAACCTCAGGGCTCACACCTCTAAGGAACAGGCTGATCCTGCATTACTAACTAGAGGTCTACCATGAGCTAAGTGATCATAGAGGATTCTATGGGCTCACTATGAACAAAAAGACACTTGTAACACGCAGGAAATCCCAAAGGTTCTTAGATCCCTTCCTAGTAATCAGGACAAGAGCCCGCTAGATTTTATGCTGACATGACATTGAAAAGCCAGACTCAGGAAATTAGCAAGAGCCAGGGTCAGAAGTAAGTCCTTTCCAGGAATAGTCATTTAAGACATGTTCCTCATCCCTCTGCATTCCCTTGAACACCCCATTGACGTAGCCCTTCAACCAATACCACACCCACTGTGTACTGACAGCACTACCACCATCCTCAAAGCCACAACACATGGTCCATCTTCTTTTCATCACTTGTCCCAAATTCTACAGTGCTGGACATTAAGCACTTCACCTCGCCAAACTTTAGCTCATGAGAATATCCCTTAACTCATTTGCTCAGACTTCTGAGGTAGAAGATACTGCCTCAATGAACAGAATTTCTGTAACTCAGGAAATTGAGTCCCTGGACAGTAAACTTGTGAAAAGTTCACCATCCTACAGCTCTTCTACTAATTAAAATCCATACACAGTATACCCTTTTCCCCAAAAATGTGCTTCTTTATATTATCATTGATATTTCTACAATAAGGAGACAATCCAAGATCTCATTAAATAGAAATTCTATGTCATGTCTCAGATCTGTAAGTAGTATCTATACCTTCTCTAATTTTTCCTGCATTTCATAAATTTTGTTTATTCTACAAACAATATATTTGTCCTATATAAACTAGCTGTATAAAGAAGGAACTAAGAAAGGCAAGTGAATTTGCTATTTAAGTATGTTTACATATGTATTTCGAGGCAGAAATGGAGACTGAAGCAAGCAAAGAAGATAAGCAAGAAAGAGACTAGAGTCCTTATTTATGCAAAATCAAGAGGAATGTGTGTCCTTACTACAAGTCCTATGCATTCTCTGTTTTCAGCTCTTGCAAAATTGGTTGAATAATTTTATTTCTTGGTTAAGATTTCTGAGTCCTAATGGTGCTGCAGTGTAGTACTGAATCTCCACTTTTGTCCAAGCTATCCTGTCTATACACATTTCTACCTCTACTACGAACTGAAAAAAACAAACAAACATATATTTTCTTCATGGTCAGGAATAATTCCAGACAAGACCATAATCCCTTTCAAGCTGGGCGCTAGTGGCTCATGCCTATAACCTAGCCTACTCAGGAGACTAAGATCCAAGGATCACATTTCAAAGCCATCCTGGGCAGACTGTGAGACTCTTACCTTCAAATAACCACCAAGAAAAAAATGGAAGTTGAACTGTGGCTCAAAGTCGTAGAGGGCTAGTAGCTTTAAACAAAAGAAAAAAAAATCTCAGGGACAGCACTCAGAGACTGAGTACTGTTCTGCAACCCACCAAACAACTTCCCCTCTCTCTCTCTCTCTCTCTCTCTCTCTCTCTCTCTCTCTCTCTCTCTCTCTCTCTCTCTCTCTCTCTCTCCGCACATGTATATACATATATATGTATCTCCACATATATATGGGGAATGTATATATATATTGATATATTCACATGTATACACAAATCTATCGCTGTTTGCATTTATCTAGGTGTATGTATAGTCAACTCATGGTAAATAATGTAAAAGTCCAATTGGCCACCTCTACTTCTAAATAAAAAAAACAATTTTGTTATGATTCCTAGTAGATACATTCACCCTTCACTTACTAAATCCTCTCACCTCAAAATATTGTATTAGCACAAGTTGAGTATTACATTATTAGGTATAACTTTCAGAAAACTCAGATTTTCTTCCCAAGACTCATATATTCTTTGTATGAGAGAAGCCATTCCAGACAGCGCTCTCCTGAAATGGCAATGCTGTCTCACAAGGGGATCTCCTGAACTACCAGTAGCCTTCAAGAGGCCATCCAATTATTCTGTGAGCTGCATTGGGGTGCCAGGCTATTCAACAAAACCAATAATCTCAGGTACAGCTGCACAGTGCCTGATTTCCTTTACTAAAACGAATTACCTAGCTAGAGAAATGTTGAAAAATACATTTCTATAAAGTAAAAGACACCTGTTAAGTCTATCTTCCATAGAATTTCTAAATGTATAGTAGGCAGAAAAAGCAAATCCAGATTCTGAATATCTGTTTTTTCAGTGATCCAAATAGTTCATGAAAGTCCTTCAATTGAAACTGCCAAGAATTCCATCCAGGCTCTATCTCTAAGTTCAGGGTGAATTAATTCTACTGAAAAATTAGCAATGGCCATGCCAAAAGAAGCCTTATTGTAGAAAAGTCTGAGTTCTTACATAAGAGTGTCTTGTGGCTTCCATGATATATTTCTGAAACCTTGGTTGATGAAAGCAACATAAATGTGGTAGGGATATTTGTTTTGTTTGTTTTTCCATTTCTTGAGAAAGAGTGCAGGACCAAGGTGCTAGCAGAAGCCAGGGAGCCCTGTTTTTTTGTGAAGTCTCTAAGGGAGTTTCTTCTAGTTTCTGATGATTTAAAGTAATTGTTGTTGCTGTTGTAGTGAGTGCATGAATTCAAGCTCTGTCACGAAATTCACATGCCTTTCCTTTTGTTAAATTTTAGTATGGGAGGGGGGGAAAGTAGTAGGGTCTAAAATCAGTACTTCACATCCTTGCTTGTCAGGCATTCTACTGTTTCAGCTGTGCCCAAAACCTTTCCTTGCTTTGAGATAGGGTGCCATGTTTTCACAAGCCTGCATGGACTGTGATTCTCCTGTTTATGCTTCCTATTGTAACTGGGATGAAATACCACCAAATCCAGCCTTTTCTGTTGATATGTGGGGTCTGGTGAACTTTTCTTTGTTCAAGATGGCCTCAAATGTCTATCCTCCTAATTTCAGCCTCCCAAGGAGCTAAGGTTACAGGCATGAGTTATATACTTGGCTTTCTCTCCTTTCTTATGAGGACATTTCAAAATGAATTTAACGCTCACTCAGATAATACAGCTGATCTGATCTCATCTCAAATTTTGTAACTTAATTATATCCCCCGATCTCTTTAACCTAGAAATTCACATGCACAAGTTCTGGACATAAGGAGATGGATATGTATTTTGGAGGCCCACCATGCAATGCACTAAACTAGGTATCTCATGATCACCATTGCTCTATCACTCACAGGCCCTTTAATTGAGAAAAATGGAAGAAGAAGCTGAGAGACATCAAGAGAGTAGGTCATCATATTTCCCTAGTCTTAGAAGACTTTTGAAAAGCATTTATGTTTTCCCATTCTGTGTGCATTTTGATAGGCTCAAACGACCCTCAAACCAAATAGTCTTTCCATTACCAAGTTTTTAGCCATCGCTCAAACTATTAAATTCTACCTATGTTGCATGTTATTATTTACCTTGATTCATGGCGTCTTTCAAGAAAATGAGACATCAGGATATGATGCCTTTTAAGACATCATAGGTAGTCTAATGAGAAAGTGGCATTGCATACAACCACCTATGCTGGTCCCAGGAAATCAGCAAGAAACACTTGTAAAGCAGGATTTTCTGTCTCTCTGTCTGTCTACTTCCCTCCCTACTTCCCTGGGTAGCTTTTTATCTAGCTTTTATCTATAATTCCTCAAGCTATTAACTAAGAATTCAAACATTTCCTTAAGTTTATTCCTCTGGTGTTGAGGGAAGGCACTGGTGTGGTGTGGATGTAGGTATGCAGAGAGAGCACCAGTGTTTAGTTTGACTTGTCTATTGGTGTGGACCCATTCCTCTATCTGCCATTTGACAGAGTACTACTGTGTGTGCCTCAACTTCATAATGGAAAACCCAAGTCGTATGACTGGGCATCTTGTCTCCACTAAGATGCAGCAAGAATTCAAGAATATCTTTTCTCAAAAGAGGAACCATGATTATGAGAAAGGTCATATATTAGGAGTGTGGATTGTGAGTTTACTCCTGGGGTTTCCTTAAAATATTCCCATCTGACATGCACGCTGTGCAAGCTTCATTGGCTCTGCTGGGTCATATGGGCTGTCACATAATGCTGATTACACTGCAGTCTCAACTGATTGCCAGGGGCTGTGTGGACTGGAGATCGTAAGGAGGCAACATCTGGAACAGCAGCTGCACTTGGAGACACCCCCTAATTAAGCTTATGACAATCCATTCTCATTCTCCGAGACCCATCTGTCTTCTGCTTCAGCCTAATTGGGGAGTTAAATGGAGCTATGATGAAAATGACCACCCCTTATCTTTTTAGTCATTTGTGGGAGCCCTAATCTGTGGGATTCAATAGAAATATTGAATTGCTGTTGACGTCCTCTTTTAGTAAGGAAGATGAGACCCAGGTCTTGTATTCTGAGTAAAGAAATAAATGGGAATATTTGCCCACTTTCTTAGGGTATTTCCCCCCCCCCCCAAATACCCTGAGGAAATGGAGGGAGAGAAAGCATAAGTCTCTAGGTCCTATCACACCTACTATGAAATGGACTTGGGTCTGCTACACTCTATTTATCGCCTGAAAAACCTATGCTTCTGCTGGGAGCATTGTGAACCACAATGCCACTCTGCTTTGCCAGAGATGTGTCACTTGGCATTATCATTATGCCCAAAACAAGTGAAAAGTCTTCACTCTGTTCCTGTCTCTTCCACACATATTTACACTGGAACATGACCACAGACCTTATAATGACTGTATTTCTCTTTCAGCAAAGTTTTCCCAGACATGGAAAACTTATGCGAAGTTATTTGGAATTGTGTGAGTTGCCCATATGCTTCAGATCTATAAAGCCTGTGGTGGATAAATCAATGTGAAATACCCATGCACCTCTCTATGAGGAAGGTACAGACATCCAGCCACTGGGTGTTAACTGCCTGGCCTCGCTGATCTCCAGAGCAATCAGTCTATTTCCATACAGGAGTCTCTCAGTAACTCCTCAACCTATAACAGACGCCACAATCACATTTGTTAGAGGTTCTAGTGGTTCCCGCAAGGTTTTTATGAAGGGAGAGTCATCAGTGAGTGTAGAAGGAACATGGTGGGGAGGATGAAATTCATACTATAAACATAGACTTGGGTACCTTTCTGTATATGATGGCAAATAATTTATAACTTCTTTTACCCTGTTCATGAAAACCACCTTGCCTTCTGAACAAATGCAGATGACTACACTGCACCTAAAAGTAAGCAAACTGTCCTCAATCTGTATTTCTCTGCTCTTTAATTCAGTAGGTACAGAACTTAATCCTTTATTTCCCCCTAGATATTTTATTATAGAAATTGTCAGATAGATTATAAACATCATAATTGAGTGCATCCAAATCCACTCCCAGTTATTAATTTGAGATGAAGATTAGAGAAAGTGTGCTAGGACTTCAAGAGAACTAAGGAGCATTCTCCCAAGAAAGAGAAGGGTAATGGTGAAGCATTGAATATAATATATTCAACTAAACTAAATTGCAAAGGCAACAGCAATTTTAGCATTTGTAACTATCACAAACTATCACAAATCTCATTTATCATCACGTCTATATTTGGTGTTTCATTCTACCCCATTTATTATTTTCAACTTCCCCACAACAAACCTGGAGGCAAAGATATGCCACCTTGGCACCTGTAGGAAACGTGGGTAAAAAAAATACTGAATTTCCAAATTATATATGCCTGTTATGTCTATATGTATTTATTTGTTCTGTGTTTTTTAAAGATTAAGGCTATCTACATAGTTTTTTGTTTGAGTTTTGCTACTTCATCATAATCTACTTTTTCTTGTTTTAGATAAAATTTAAGAAAAACTAGAAGCTCTTTGCTCAATTTTGTTTGAATACTATAAAGAAAGGGAAATACTGTTTGCATTCTATTCCATTCCTTTTACATTGAAACACATTTTATTTTCATTCCTCTACTTAGAAAAATATCTGCATATATATTATGAAAATTAAGTATATAAACAGGTCAGTGCGAATACAATAAAGTTCTTCCTCCCTGCTTATTCTCTAATTTTGTGTTTTTACCAGGAAAACACTATCTATTTCAGAGGAGTTTTCTTTTTTTGGTGATTATTGGTATTATTCTGTTAAATGCTAAGCATTTTTGAAAATATTTCTTAGTTTAATGTATAATTGATCTTACGTGATTAACTTTATTGACTTAATATTTAGTTTGCCTTTTTAATATCTTTTTCTCCCACAATTAAAGAAGATAAATCTGATACTTGTTTTGCTCTTTAAACAAATGTTTTCCTTAGTGTATACTTTATCTAACCAAGTAGCACAATACCTCAATATTCAAATTGTCTAAAAAACTTATACATTTATAATTTTTATTCCTTCATTACCTTTTCAATAATAATACATTTTCATGTATTTTTATTTGAAACCTAATGTCTTTTATGACTCCCTCTCTGACAATTATCTTACTGTACCTGAACTGGAGCTGTAATTCATCTGAGAGCAACATTCCCGTGGAAGTCCATGTTATCTCTTAACAAACATGCAACATGGGTTTGGCAATGTAGCTCAGTGATAGAATGCTTATCAAGCATACACAAGCTTTAGGTTCCACCCTGAGCAATATAAACAAACAAAACACAAAGCATGTAATAGGGCACCCTGGAATTACTGAAAAGATTTAGCTTAGAACCATTTTTAAGCTCCTACTATAGAGTTTCATTGCATAAAGCCCTCTAGAGGGAGATTAAAAGAAAGTCCCCACCACTAATGTATTTCAATCATATATATATATGTATATGTTTAAATATAAATATATAAATATTGGTATATATATATATACCCATTTAAAATGGCACTGTTTGTTAAGACAAGGTATCACTCAATTTCTCTACAAGTCAATCACCAGGCCAGATTCTAAAAATACAACAAAAGTATGTACTAAGTCTTGTGACCTTAGCAGTTGTCATAGAAAGCTGATAATGCACAGAAATCACAAGCACAAACAGGAACACTAATCATGCACTTTTGGCAACATGTAAATCCAGCCTAATCATAATGGTAAGAAAAGGCTTCTGACACTAAAGGATATTTATACTCAGGAGATGTAGTATTGAGCATGCGAAGGAAAAGGAGACAAATACAAAGAGTGACAGAACGGCTATTGGCTAAAGGAATTCAGAAATAAGCCTTATTATGATAGGACCTAATTCAGTCTGGAAAAAAATTTAATTCATTTGAAAATAATGAGGAGGTAAAAAGACACACAGTAGTATTAAAAAAAACTTTTTAAAGTGTATTAAAAGTGGAAGAACAGTTCAGCAAAACTGTAAGAATACATTGTCTCTATCATAGCAGAGAGTCTGATAAGAACCTAAATGAGTACACCTAGTTGAAGAATGTCAATAGAAGTTTTACAATCGGAAGTACTATGTCCTAGAAGGGAGCTGATAAGAATGCAAGGAGCAGGAGTTTTAAGGTAGAGAAGAATCCTAGCACAAATGTTTATTGTCTGGATGATGGTAGCATGGCAGATGCTATTGGTGTCCTGCCCAAATCCCTTTGGCAGAACCATGTCCATTTCCATGCATACCACCTGCTACCTACCACAAGCATCTGTGACTGTCTGCCCCTGGGCTTTCTCTGGCCACAGAGTCATGCTTGGTCCATCCAGGGTATAGGCCAGAATGGTGGTGGGGGGAGGGGGGCACACAGGGTTAATTTTCTAACAAGTGAAAGATGCAAGTTAGTGTGTTGGTTCTCCAGTTGTCTTGCCCTAGCAAAGTGAGATAGCTCTGGATCATATTCTCCATAGTTTTACAGAGATCTTCAGCAAGAAGAAACATCAAGCACTTCCATCACCTTCTCTTTCTTTTCCTTTTTCCACTCTATTGTTACGTTTGCTTGGATCATCTCCAAATAAACTGCTTATACCAAGACCTTGTCTCTGGGTCTGCTTTTGGGAGACCTCAAATCTGACCACTTACTGAGGAAACTGAAGAAGACTGAGCAGTGATTTGGAGAGGGTGATTAGGCTCAATCTATGAAATAGCTCCCTTCCCCCTACACAGTGAACTCAGCATTGCCCTGGTGGCAAAAGACAGCTTCTAAATTGCTTATTTATTCACAACGGACCACACCAATACTGACAATATTAGTCCTGCATTTGCAATCATTACAGTTAAAGAATACATGATACTTTCTATAACAGTGCCCCAGTTACCGGCCTGTGATCATTTTGCTTACCTTCTTAAGGTGAATGAGCACCTAGGGAATCAGCATGTCTTTGCACAAAAGACCTAAAGAGATAAAATGGAATAACTGATTTCACAACAGGGAAGGGAACTCAGACATGACTTCAACAAAGGTACATAGATGGTGAGTGAGGCTTGAGAATAGGGCCTGAGTTCTCTGTCTCTTAGTCAAGAGCTCCCTGACCCCACCTGTCTACTGGCAGGGATAAAAGACTTCAAAAACTACAGAAAACTCTCATTGAAAGTCTCCATCCCAGCCATCTCAGAAAACCACGTGGAGATAGTCACACACCAGGAACAGCCATCTCATGGGAGTGGGAACAAAATGGCACCAGTCCTTTTCCCGACTGGACATCCTTGTAACATCGGGGCTAGATGTGGGAGGTATTTTTCATGCACAGCTAGGTCTGGGTGGAGAGTAGGAATGCAGACCTATCCAGGAGAAACTGGCAGGAGCCCTGGGAGAGGCAGGGAGGGCTCAGGCTTGGGTGGAGGGTCTTCTGAGGACACAGCCCTGGGCAGATACAGCTGCTCCAGGAAGTGGAGTGGGAGGGGCTGAGGGGCGGAGGTGGAGGGACTGCAAACAGTCATGGTACTATATACCCACATATGCATAGATTAGAAGATCCACTGAGACCAACAGCTTTGAAGGAAGTTACCCAGAGTGCTAAAGAGTACATTTGTAGACTAGGAAATTGATAAGAAGCTGGGTGCCTGTGGTTCACCTGTAATCCTAACTGCTCATGAGAATTTTGCTCATATCCAGCTTGGGCAGAAAAGTCTATGAGCTTCTTATGTCCAAATGATGCACGGGCGAGGGGGGTGGATGTAGGATCAGAAGTAGAATTGTGGCTTCAATATAGAACGTTAGCTTGAATACAGAAGAAAAAGGCCCTAGTTCAAGCTCCAGTACTGACATAAGGAAGAGAGGGGGAGGGGAGGGAAGGGGGAGGAAGAGGAAAGAAATGAAGGAAAAAGAAACTCGTAAGATTCTAAAACTTGTCCTCTTGGCACGTGGGCATGAGGTGAGTTATTTTTCTGGAATATCCATTGAAGCTAATTCAGAAGAGAAGCAGTTCAGAACCCAGTGGTATGTGAGGCATGTATCTAAGTGATCTTTGTTTTCATTACTAATACAGGCAAGGCTATCCTGGTAATAGAGAATAAGAAACTGTGGCTACTTTTGTCAAAACACTACTCACTGGAAAAATGTGTTAGAGCTGCATGCATACTTCTTTTTTTATTTTTTAAATTTATTGTCAGGATAATGTATAGAGGGGTTACAGTTACATTCATCAGGTAGGAGATACATTACTTCTTGCACATTGATACCCCTTCTTATTTTTGTCCCCATTTCCCTCCTCCACTCCCTCCCAATCATCTTGTTTTCCCCTCTTCACTTTTCTATTTCAAATAAACAAATAAATGTATGTACCATATACCAGATAAAAAAGTCAGATAAAGTAGCAACATGAGATTAACCATAAGGGCAACAAAAAGCAAAGAGAAATAACAGTACATTAAGAACAACAATCATACAAGGTAAACCTCTTGTTTTCATATGCTAGAGTTCATTTTATTTAGTCTTACCTTATTTTTTTTAAAAAAGCAAACAATCATTCACTAGAATCTGGTGAATATTAGTACAGTTAGTTTATGGAAACTATGGAGGTCCCTAAACCAGAAGTGGAAAATCATATCATTTTTGATTCATCTATAATTGCAATTCATTTCCCCTGGGGGATACCACTTAATCTTTCACCAATTATGACTTTCCACTTTGTTTCTTAGTTTCAGGGAAGGGGGGAGTTCATTATTGGTCCCTCCATTTTCCTGTTCCCTCTGGCTCATGACCATGATTTCTTGAATCTGCTGGCTCTGTGCCTCATATTGTATACTAGAGTCCTGTGGGAGAATAGTTTCCGCTCATTCCCAAAGTGGGGAAAATTTGAGCAAATGATAACAGGTCTACCAATTCTCTATAACAATGATATCCATTATAACCCTTCATATGCTCCCAAGCAACCAAAAGCTAAGAGAGTAACTTGCGTTCCTAATGTCTACTCAAGAAATACGACCTCGTTCTCTACTACTTTTCAATTCTCTAGCCACTTCGAGGCCCTGGAACATGAGGACGCACAGCAGAAGATGGAAAGGTTTTTCAGGGAACAGCCAATCCTCTAAAGCTCACATCATCCCTCTACCTCCACTGACATACTTCTTCAGGTATAAACAGCAGCACTGAAAAACCAACCCTTGCTTTCTCTAGATTCTCCCAAATCTCACCTTGTGTTCTGAATCTAACATCTGAAGACTCCCCCATTATCAATTTTTATATTTACCTTTGTTTTTGATATTCTCAGAATCTTCTACTCTTGAGGGCATAATGCTGAACTCATTCTCCTGGAAGACTAGACGTAACATCCCATCCACAGTCATTTACTTGTCGAGGTATTTGTCCTCAGTCATTCCATTACAATTGTTGGTCTTGCCTTGGTACTGACCTTGAGCTTTTCCCCTCAAGGCTAGTGTTCTACCACTTGGAGCCAAAGCACCACTTCCCACTTCCAGTTCTCTGATGGTTAACTGGAGATAAGAGTCTCATGTACTCTCCTGCCTGTGCTGGCTTCAAACTGCAATCCTCAGATCTCAGTCTCCTGAGTAGATAGGATTACAGATGTGAGCTACTGGCACACAGCTTATTTCCAATTGTTTCATTGTACCCATCATCTTCATACAGTCCTTCCCCACATCACCTGATGCCCAGTCTCTATTCTTCACCACAATGAGACCAGCTCCCATCTCTTGAACTGGGAATGGAATTCAGAGGGCTTTAGTTAAGCTACATAGTTTGCTCTCTTTTGTTCATGTTCTTTTGTTTTTTGTTTTTTATGTCTTGCTTTTGTTCACTGGGTCATCTTGATTCCAGGGTTAGCCATTCTCTGAGATGTTTCTTTTAAATTTGGAACTGTTCATTCTTGATTTCTCTAAGAGAACTAGATATTGTCCAAAGATGATGTCTTTAGATTGGAACCAAAGAACATTTTATTTGGATTTTATGGTAATTTTTTTCTCCCTCCGTAAGCACCAGCAGTCAAGACAGAGTTAGTTTTCCTTGTATAACAATCTCATTTAGCAAGAGAGCATTTCTTAGAAAATAATTTCTAGGCTAGAGACACAATTTTAATTAAGTAGAAACCATTCCATATAATAGAAGCTACAAATAACTGTTTGGTAGATATCTTTCTCAGGTCAAAAATAATTTGGTAAAAGCAACTTCCAGAAATGATAACCATTTTAAGTCGCACTATATCATGTAATTGAAAGCTAAATGAAATTCTGATTAGTAGCCTGCTGGTAAATGATACCGCATAAAGGGCTAAATGTCATTTAATTGATAAGCAACTAAAAACTCAACTAGCTTTATACCTTTAGCAAATGAGTATACTCTGAAAACAGTGACAAGATATCTCATTTTTAGTACCAAAATTATACTCTGGCACATTCAAAATGCTGAGTAAAGTTTGTCTTTGTGCCCAAATGTATCCATTTATTAACATTGAGGCAGGTTTATTCTTCCATGATATGCAGCATCTACTAGGGACAAGTTACCATGCTAAGCATTATAGGACCTTAATAAGAACTTGCCCCTGCCTTAAAGTTATTAAACATTTGTGGAAGAGGATGTGCTGTGTGTATGTGTGTGTGTGTGGGGGGGGGGGTGGGTGGGTGGGTGGGTGTGTGTGTGATAGCCCTGGGGCTTAAGCTGGGGGCCCAGGTACTATCCTTGAGCTGTTTTTACTCAAAACTAGTGCTTCACTGCTTGAGCCACAGCTTCTGGATTTTTTGTGGTTAATTGGAGGTAAGTCTCACAAACTTTCCTGCCCAGGCTGGCTTTGAACCTTGATCTGATCTCAGCTTTTTGAGTAGTTAGGATTATTTATATGAGCCACTGGCATCTGGCTTAGGGAGTGTGTGTGGGGGGGGGGTTAATGTTTCATTTCTAAAACAAAGCTGTAGGTATTAGAAAGATCATCCTGATAAGACTAAAGCAGGCAGCTCTTCAGTACCTCATCTCCTTCCCAGACAGCCTCTCAGACATACTGGGTCCTGGACGCTACCCTTAGTGAAGAATTGATCCTCCTAAAGGAGATACATTCGTGCGTATGGTATACTTGTGTCCACCTTATCTTTCCTTCACTTAGCCATGCCACAGTCATTTAAATGTGGTTTATTAACAGCTATGGGATAATAAAGAGAAAGCATTCTCACATAGTGACACAGGTGGAATGGCGGAGGTACACATATTTAACTTCAGTTCAGAGAGTTATCACCCTGCTTAGCTTCTCATTCTTCATAGAAATGACCGTCTACACACCTGCCCACCTTGGAGCACACTCACAGGTTCTAAATGCATCAGCACAGAATGGTTACAATCAAGAGTTTTAAGGTCCTACAGATGTGAACTCAGATCCCAGCTTTGCTTCCTATCTATGTAGATTTCACCTTGCAAGAATCTGTACTTCTCAAGAAAATTGCATGTATATCACTTTCCTCATTGGTTTTCTTTTTTATTTTCAGAATTAAAAGAAATAAAAGTGCTTGACACATTGCAGACAAACCATAAGGGCACAATAAATGGCAATGATATATTACAATGTGGGAACATCACATTCTTAGATGATTTAATCATTGCAGGCATAGTATAGATTTTATGTACTCACTCAAACCTACCCTGTCAAGCCTACTGTACTCAGAGGCTGTCTATTACAGCCTATTGCTCTCATAATACAAACCTATATGACAAATTTGTTACTACCCTGAATATTATAGGTGATTATAACATGATGATATTTGTATATTGTAACACATTTAAACAGAAATATTACAAAAATACTAGGCAGTGTTCTTCAACTCCATTATAATTTTGTGGAATCGCTGTAATGTGTGTAGTCTGTTGTTGATCAGAATGTTTTTACGAGGTAGTGCACCCCTGAAATCCTAGCATTAGGGAGACTAAGGCAGTAAGATCACCAGTGAGAAGACAGGGAGATCCTGTCTCAGTGACAAAAATGGTAATTAAAAAAGTCATTATGTTGTACATGTTTGTATTATCATCATCATAACAATGATCACCTAAAATCATAAAAGAAACCTACAGTAACTCAGTTTTCTGTGCTTATCTAGAGCCTCCTATCTCAATTTGCTTGTTTGAGGATTTTATTTATTCTAAGTAATTGGCACAAAAACATTCACAGTTAGGAAAGGTTATGCTCACATCTACCAGGCATCTTTCTAATAGGACTATTACCAGATTGGTTGACTCAATAAAACACACTAAACAAATATTTCTTATAGATACATAAATACGTGTGATTTCGTTTCAAGTGCATAAACACATGAAAGGGTTTAACAGTCATTAATAAGCAGTTCAAATCTGCATGTAATTAAATAGCAAATACAAACTTTATGTAATAAATATGAGGGGATACAGGGGGAGGGTGCTAGAAGGGACTGAAGAAGGAAAGTTGATTAATGGTACACTTTTAAAACAAAGTACCCCTGTCAAATAACTTTTAGAAGTAATGAAAAAAATTTCTTACTGTAAACATTTTTAATAACCTGCAATAAACTAATGAGCATTTAGGAATTCTGGTAGTGGATACATTATTCTAGCAGTTTCCTGATTGATAGACCGTGTGTGTGTGTGTGTGTGTGTGTGTGTGTGTGTGTGTGTGTGCATATGCGTGTGTGCATATGGTGCTAAGGCTTGAATTCAGGGCTTTGTCCCTGAGCTGCTTTTTGTTCAAGGCTAGCACTTTACCTCTTCAGCCAGAGTTTTAAATCTGCCTTTGGGAGGATAGCTTATTGGAGGTAAGATTCTCATGGACTTTCTTGTCCAGGCTGGCTTCAAACCATGGTCCTCAGATCTCAACTCCTGAGTAGTTAGGATTACACTCATGAGCCACCAGCACCCAGCTTAGACACTGAACCTTTATAAACCTGTCTTTTACTGATAACAACAGTTCATAAGCTGAGGTTCCTTAGAATATATTTTGAGAAACATGGGTAAATTCCAAAAAGGATTATTTTTCTAGAAGACAGAATATTTTTGGGGACACTAACAGCCTGAAAGGTTAAAAATAGAAAAAAATATTTAATCTTTTTGAAGAATGGATAGGATTAGATAGACTAGGGCATTCAAGATAGAAATTAAGAGAAAAATATATTGGTATGTAGTTATTTGCTATGTAGTTATTTGCATGTTATTGCATATTCATGCATTTCTCTCCTCCCATTCTTATTCACTAGTGGTTTTAATATCCAAAAAGGTATTTGAGTTGGCTCCTAGGATGTATATTTATACTCTTAACCATTTTGTTCCAATTTTCTTCACAATCCTTGTTGTATGATGCTCCGAGGTACACAGGATGCAGGCTTGTTTAACATTATGGCCTTCATTTCCATCCATTTTCCTGCACCTGACCTAATATCATTCTTCTTTATGGTTTTCAAATACTGTGCTATATATGATATCCACGTTTCTCAGTTGAGGGGCACCTAGTTTATTGTTTGTGAATTGGGCTGCTATCCACATGGATGTGCAGGCATCTCAACAATAGGTTGACTTAAATTCCTTTGGCTCATGGGGAAGCTCTATCTTTAGTCTTATAATGAACTTCCACAGGATTTTCTTAGGGCTATATTAATCTACACTTCTACTAACAGTGTAGAAGAGGCCCCTTTCTCACATATCTTTTCCAGCATTTGTTTCTAGTCTTACATCTTAAAATCTTTGATGGATTTAGAATTCATTTTTTTTGTGCAGGGTGAGAAATAGGCCTCTAGTTTTAATTTGTACTTGTGGATATCCAGTATTCCAACACCATTTGGTGAAAAGATTATCTTTTTACCAGTGTAGATTTTGTTTTGGCCTGTGTGGGCCCATTTCTGAAATTTGTATACTATTCCATTAAAGCAATATGTCAATTTTGATTCATTACGAAGTTGTATTTGTTACTATGGCTCTGTAGTTTATTTTAAAGTCAGGTGTGTGGTACTTCTAGAACTGCTCTTTGTGTGGTACTTCTAGAACTGCTCTTTGTTGCTTAAGATTGCTTTCAAGATTTGCTTTTTTTAATAAAAGTTTCCATATGAATTTTTTGATTATTTTTTCCATTCTTGTGTGGAATGACATTGCAATTTTGGTGGGTATTATATCAAATCTGTAAATTACTTTCAGGAATATAATCATTTTTGTAATATTAATTCTGCCTATCTATGAAGATGGGATCTTCTTCCCATTTTCTAATGTCTTCTGCAATTTATTTCTTCAGTGTTTTATACATCTCTTACCTCCTTAGGTAGGTTTGTTCCTAAAAATTTGACTTTTTTTTTGAAGCTTCTATGAATGGTATTTCTTCATCATGTGTTCATTATTGATATATATAAAATAAACTAATGATTTTTTTAGCTCTAAGCTTATAGTGCATATGTATTTACTATAGCTTATACTATACTGAAGTGTATTCCTTCTGTTCCAAGTTTCCCCAAAGATTTTATTTTGTGTATCTAAGAGATTATTATATAGAATTCTTGTCCTTTGATTCTGTTCATGTGCTATACTACATTAACTGTGTGTGTGCACATGCATGTGTACATGCACGTAAACAGCCTTGCATCTCTGAAATGAAATCAGCTTGATCATGGTATATGATGACTCCCAAATCCAGTCCCTACCACAACCTCCAATACCCCCACTGTCCCTCAATGAATAGCCCTCGCCTGTTGACGATCAAGTCCTTTTCCATTCTCCTCCATGTTTTCATTGCAATTGTTGTGCCATGGTGAAACCATGGCCACAAGGTTGAGTCTACACACTGTAGGGGCTGTGGTGGATCTGAGAGTGAGGCGCTGTGGTTGGCTCTGCAGGAATGACCTTAACCTATGACATGATGTCCAAGGAGCAGGGAAACAACAGGTTCATTGGCAGACACAGATCCTGTGCCAGTCTTTGACTGGGCAAAGCCCAATCACAAGAACTAATTCATGACCTGGGAAGCTTGAAAAGTAGCATTATGAATACATTTTTTCCCAGTATACTTGGTTACTAGCTAAAGGACAAAGTAAAAGAAATGAACGAACAGTAGAAGAAAGGGAGAAAAAAGATCCAGTCCAAGATAATGTGTCTCTCAGGGTCCTGCCTGTGTGAATCAGAGCCATGGCTGTTAGTTGTGTTTTAGCCCAGTCACACTGCAGCCTTCCCTAATGATGATCACCTGCCATCTGTGTCCTCAGCCACTCCCACCTGAGCACCAATGAAGAAGCAGCTTTGGCCCCTGCTCACTTCAAGTGGCATCTGGAATCTGCTCCGTGTTGTGTTAAGTCATTGTGCCTGGAGGTCAACAGAAGCCTCTGAGCCAGGAGGAATATTACATTTCAGATTCCCTCACTGACCTTCATATCACATCCAGCTTCTCTAACTGACCCTTCCTGCAGTGGTCAGTCCACTGACCAGCTTCTTTTCCTTTCTGGAGAACCTTTCAGGAACCTACCTGTGAACAACAACCAGTCAAATGGTAGAGATGATCTTTTTAACCTGGCAGAGAAAGGTAGGAAGATGAGAGAAGATGCGAGGATAGCAGGAAGTAGTCAAGGGTATTTAGTGTTTAGGAACCTGGCTAAGCCAAACTGTGACAGAAACCAAAGGCCCAGTCACAGAAATGGGTATTAGAAGGTAAAAACTCATTTTAGAAAATAAGTGAAAATTAGAGCCGGGTGCCAGTGGTCATACCTCTAATCCTGGGTACTTAGGAGGTTGAGATCTTGAAATCTGAGGATCATGGTTTGAAGCCAGCTCAGGAAGAAAAGTCTATGCGATTCTTATCTCCAATAAACTATCTAGAGAAAACCAGAAGTGCCACTGTGATTTAAGCAGTAGAATGCTAGCCTTGAGGAAAATGTGGCTCAGAGACAGTGCCCAGTCTCTGAGTTCAAGCCCAAGGATGAGCAAAACAGAAAAAGGAGATTAGAAAAATCACAAGTCAAATGAAAAGAAAAGAAAAAATCACAAGTCATGATTGCCAGAAAAAATGCTGGTTCTGTGGTAGAAGACTGATTCACCCCTGCTATAACCTACAACAGGCTAGCAGGCTTAGTCCTACGATGATGACGCTTTCATTAGCATTGGAGCCTATGCCAGGATCCAATCAGATAACAAACATGACTGCGTCCAGGCAATGAACACCTTCCATATCCTTAAAATAATTGAAGAAGGTGGGGAGCCACTGGCTCAAGCCTATAAGCCTAGCTCCTCAGGAGGTTTGCTGGGCAGCAAAATCCACAGACTCCTATCTCTAATAAATTATCAAAAAAGCCAAAAGTGGCACTGTGGCTCAAGTGGCAGAGGGCTAGCCTTGAACAAGAGAAAGCTCAGGGACAGTACCCAGGCTCTGAATTCGAGCCCTAGGACTAACACATACATGTACACACACACACACACACACACACACACACACACACACACACACACACACACACACACACATACACACACAGTAACTGAAGAAAGCTAACTTTTCTTTGTACTACTAAAAGAACATTTTCTTAATTATTTTTTGAATGCTGACATGTTTTGTCTACTTTTTTTGGCACAGCTATCTTTTCAACACTTTTTTCTCTGCAGTGACTAATGATATCGTGGTTGGAAGAAAAATACAAAATTATGCAATGCTGGGTTGGTTTTTATCACCACCTTGATGTTTTTTAAAGTTTGATACAATCAGACCATCAATCACCAATGACTTCAACACGAGTTCCTAACAGATGTAGCCCAGAATTGCCCAATTCTTATTTCTAGGCAAAAGACTTAAAAGCCTCTCCTAAAGTCTAACTTACACCTCTTTGCCTTTCCCAATACTATCTCCAGCATTTACTATGTTTCTCTGGCTCTCCTCTCCTTTGTAGCCTTTATCAACACTCTTCTCCCCTGAGTTCTGCTAGGGAGCTTCTTAACATACTGTTTGCCTGTCACTTGGGGGTGATTCTTGTCCCCATCTTATGTGCTAATGACCTTGTTTGTGTTCAAGACAGGAAAATCTCTCTGTTATAACCTGGCAGCTCAGTCATCTACATTCCTCACGTCCTGAATCACAAAGCAACAGATCAACTCCTTTTCCATACACACACTTCTGTGTGCAGAACTCCTAGTCCTTTTCTGCTTTCATCCCTGCTGAGCTAATCTCCCTCTGAAATCTTCAGAGTCTCTCAGAGCCTGACTCATCCATGTCTTCATTGATTCTGTGTTCTTGGGGCCTGATTGGCTTTGACTTTGGCTTGCTACCCAGATCACTCACTCTTCTCCCCAAACAGAGTTGCTCAGACACAGGCCATAAATATACTTCACATAGATTTCATTCCTGTGCTAAAGACTGAATGAAGGTTTCCAGCAAAGCTAATTGTAGCTGCACAATTTGGACATTGTTTAGTGACCTGAATACTAAACCCTTTACCCTTTGCCCTTTGACCTCTTCCCAGCCTCAGAAGCCTCCCACTGAAGCCCTCAGGCTTGGTCAACTTCCAGATGTTTCCTGACTCCATTTACCTTATCAGGGAGTTACTGAAGAAACTACCAATAATTTTCATATGGAAAAAAAATCTCCAAAGACCCCACAGAACATTTCTCAATTTACTCGATTCCTCAGAAGAACAGCAGGAAATAATTTTTTCTAAAAGTGTTTTTTACATTTTTTTAAATCACTGCTCATCAGAACTTCCAGGTTCCACATGTTCCCTTCCAACAAAATGACAGGGGATGAAAATCAGGTCCAGAAGTAAGAAAGCTTGTTATTTCCCAGCTCTCCCCTACTGCACTTAGGCTGTCCCCATTCTATCCCCACCCCACCCCTGCTAAATCCAGCCCCACCTCATCTATTTAAGGAAGTTCCAAGTGACTTTCCCTCAGATTCATTCTGTTCTCCCCGCACCAGCACTCAATCCTGTGTATGCCTATGTGAGACTCCTACTTTGAAAATATTTACTATGTAGTAGAATACAAGGGGTGACATTTACTGAAATATGAGATATTTGCTATTCATTGTGGTAGCTTCTTTGATTCTTTCAACACTTGATATTTGTAACTTTTACATAAAGAGCAGACATTACTACTATTATATTTCAACTGAGAGAGAAGCTAAGTCCCTGGCTCATCACATTACAAGGGTCAAAAGCTGGCTGAAGCACTAGAGTGCGTAAGATTTTTCTATCTAAACCACCTACTTTATTTTGGGGCATTAAAATCTTAGTTTTTTTATTATTTTCTTAGCTTGGAATATTTGTACAAAATGTTATATGTGTATATGCAGGTGCTGAGTTTAATAACATGTCAACTCCTCCAGTACTCTTTCTTATCACCCTTCTCTGGGATCCCAGTTGTTTTGTTTTTTTAAGCTTCTTACACAGTTTTTAAAAGGGTATAATTAGGACCCTCAAGGAACTTACCTCCATACTGATTTCTGCAGTAGGTGCACTAATTTACATTCTCACCAACAGTATGTTAGTGAGGTCCTTCCTGCACCCCCATTGCACATTATCAACAGCACTGTTTCCCTTCATTCGAATTCACTCCTCCAACATCATCATTCTGTATCTCCTCAGCCTTCTCAAAACCCATAGTTACTTGATCCTACCAGCTCTTTGTCATGAACTTCTGCTCTCTTTTGTTCTTTCCCTCCTTACCCAGTCCAAAATCTATAATCAGTCTTTAGAAACATCCTCTGGTACAACATGGATGCTGTCATCTCCTGCTTCCTTGGCACCTTTTTCAGAGAAAATCTTAACCCTGGCTAACCCCCTGATCCATCTCTCCTCTGTTCCCACCTAGACCAGCTGCTTACAGTTGGAGACAATTACAATCCAATGACTGTTCTTTTATGAGCACAAACTTCAAGTCAGTTCTCCATGAAACATGCTATAATGAAGAGGGTATGTGCATTTCGATGGCTGGCTATCACATAAAACTGAGTCACTTAAGTTTTAAAATTTTCCAAGTACTTCCAAGGATGAAACCTTGTTTCTACAGGGATTAGTAAGCATTGATTGGAATTGTATTAATTGGCGAAGGCCATTTTTCCTCAGTTCCTTAAGGGAACTTTGTGATAACATGAGAACTTGACTGTTAGAACCAGTGACCCCCTACTTTGTCTCAATTACTATAAAGAAGATCTTCAGTGGACATTCCAGAATTGTGAATGGTCTTTATCTTTGTCAGCCAGCAAGATTTCACAGCAGGATCGGCAGAAGACAAACCAGCTGCCTCTGAGTGTCCCCATGACAATATGTCACCTTCAGCAACTCAGAGTAAAAAATCTGAAAGTTCTCTGAAGTGAATATAAGTTCTCAGTGTAAACTCACAATTAAACAAACTGGAAAGTTTATCCAGCCAGAACCCAGCTACAATGGACCCATTACAAACTGTGTAATGAGTGTACTTGGCATAACCATATCTCTTCCCCTCGATAGGAAGCCAAGTGACAAGAATATTGCTGAGGAGCTGTAATCACAGGGAGATGGTTATGTTTTTCTTCAGCTCATAATGCAGTAGTCCAAGGTAGCGTAAGGCATTCAGTACCCCAGTTCCGACGATCTCACTACAGTATCCAAAGTCCAGTCCTTGAGTGGCCCTCATGCCCTCACTTCTGCACAAAGTTTGAATGAGAATTTGTCACTGTTGGCCTCTGTCACCCTTCCCACTGCTTGCCTGAATACTGACAACATTTTTCTTTCATATTAATGCATTCAGTGTGGTTACTATTAGATCTCAATGACCTGAAGACCATTCTGGCTGTTTCACGTAACTTAAGTGTATTGGCTTTATAGGTAAATTCTCAGAATTCAGTAGTACTCGGATTATTGATAAATCCCCAGGAGGCTCCTTTTCTGCAGCCTCCATAGAAGGACATCAGGAGAGGATTTTAGAATAGGTGGGTCGTAAAGTCTCTTTGAGAAGATGAGAAGCACCCCATAGGAAGCTGTGGGCCCTTTTCTCTATCTGTGCACAGGGAAGGTACATTTTCATAAGTACTAAGAAACTGATTCCAGAGAAAATTTCAATTAATAATGCAAAGATCTTCCTTGCCCCTACATTATCTATGTGTCTCTGATATTTTTCCCAAGTGTTATTACAATGAAACACCACTGTTTATGTCATCCTTGCATACCATAAAACCTGTAACAACAAGGAAATTACAGTACATTATTTTATATTTTTAGTTCAAAGCAATCTAAATCCATCTAAATCCATTTACATCATCTAGATAATTTATGATATTCTTTTTACTGCAGTGCATATAAAAAAGAGCAAGGTATCAAAGATGATTTTCTCTGCTTGGCTTTCTTTGTATCCTCAATTTACTTTCTTTGCAATCTGAACTCATTCACTCCCCAACAGTCATCCCCCACCCCCCAAAAAATGTACACTTCATTACATACAGCCTCCAAATGCATTATTAGCACAATAAGATACTTTTCACAGAATACAATAACTCTGGATAGACTTCAAACTATTGATGTCTACATTAAGATCAAACTTTCCAATTCAAAGGGTCTCTTTTGTAAATTAATTAGAGAAACCAGTTAATTCCTTTGAGCATGTCAATTTTTTTTTAACGTAAGAAATTAACTTCTCTGACCTTCCCTTATCTCTTTTGTTAACACTGGAAACAACGGTTGTTAGCATTTCCATAGATGGGCATTCTCCTATATGTCATACTCGCAGGTAAACTGCTGGTGTGACACTGGGGTCTAGGTGCCCATGTGCATGCTGGGAGACCCATCCCCCTTCAGAGCTGCACACAGACATGTGGGTTCCTGATGGAAACCCCACTGAGATGATCTTTGCCATCTGTCCAGCCTCTCTGGGGAGACCACAGGTGTGTGTTGGCGGGAAGGGAGGTGATGAATCCCTTGGGTTCATCTATGCCATTTTTTTCCACCCAGCAAAGCCAGTAGTCTCTGGCAGGCAGCCACATCCAGTGTTCTCAGCTAAAGCAAAAGTGTTTCCTTTGTATTAGGTAAAAAAAAACCTGTCAAAATGCTGCTTTATCAATCTAATTGTTTTACTCAGAGAATGATGGCACAGAACTGTGATGTTGCCTTTCAGCCTGGGGAATAAATCTGGGTAGGGCAGCATCCCAAATATTTGTTTTTCTCATCCTAAGGATTGTGTAGAAAACAAGTATCTGTGCGGGGGAAGCACTCACTTTCTCAGTCCAACAAAGTGCTGTGTCTGTTTCATCCTGTATCTCTCAAGCAGAATGTAATGGAGCCCTAGCACCATGCAGTCCTCCCATAAATGCATGCAAAGAGACAGTGGTGTCATCCATTTAAAGCAACATGGGTCCACTTAGACACAGATCTGAAATTGTCCTTGAGTCAAATTGTCCTTCTGATATTTGTAACTAGAGAAGAAGGTATTTGGAGAAGACAGGACTAGATGCTGCATGGAAGCAGGAAGATTAGGATGTCAGAGGACTGGGAAAGTAACCCCTGAGAACAAGAAAGAATTTCCAAGGAGCTATAAATGAATGCCTTAAAAAAAAAAAACCTTTCAACATGAAAAAATATTTCACCTTTGTCATGTTTTCAACTGATATTTCCACTAGTGATTGAATATGCAATAGATATGATTTTTCAATCTCAGTATTGGTCTTCTACTTTAGAGGGCCTGTTCATTTTAATCTAATGATTAATTATTTCTTTCCTTAAAAATTGAGTAAGGTAACCAACATTGCTACCTGCGGCCATGAATGCAAGATTGATAAAACATGACAATTTTGCAGGTAATATTGATAAAACAAAAAAAATATGGAAAGAGCACTCCACCAGAAGTGAGAAATGAAACAAGGTTTTTAGAGCAACCATTTGTTATTTTCAAGCCAGAACATTTTAATCTAACAGATTAAAAAAAAAAACCATGAAAACCTGTTCCTGGCTCTCCAAATTTGATTAGAATAATCATATTTCTTCCCAGATCTTTATTGTTCCTTACTAATTCATTTTCATTTCTTTTATTTATTTTTGTTATGTTTCTATATGTACCAATTTTTCTCTCTGACCCTATGTGTTTTCCCTGGGAAATTTTATTTCCTTCTATGGTTTTAATTTCCAATTATGATGCCCAAATGTAGACAAATAAATATATAGACAGAGAGACACATCGATAAACACATAGACTAACTTATCTCCATAACTTTGGTACAGATTTCTGTTTTCACCAATAACTAAAAATTCGTTGCAAACTTTGGTCTTCAAAATTGAGAACTTCCTTCTATTGTATCTTTCTAACTAAACAATCATAATACCTACTGAAATGCTAAAAACAAGAACTGGGAATTTCCTCTAGTCATCCTATTGATACCCTGACTGGCTCCTTGGTCTTCTTATATGCTCGAGTATACAACCTCGCTTCCAGGCTGCCACTTGGAAGAGACCTTTCTGAATCCCAGCTATATCAGTGGGTACCCAGCTTCCATGGCCTTTTTGACTTGGGAAGATTGCTGTAAATTTCACCTGTTTTTTTTTTTGTTTTTTTTTTTTTGTTTTTTTTTTTTTTTGCCAGTCGTGGGCTTGAGCTCAGGGCCTGAGCACTGTTCTTGGACTTTCTCAAGACTAGAGCTCTACCACTTGAGCCTCAGCACCACTTCCGGCTTTTTTCTATGTATGTGGTACCGAGGAATCGAACCCGGGTCTTCATGCATGCTAGGCAAGCACTTTAACCACTAGGCCAAACTCTCGGCCCCTCACCTGTTTTTTTAGAGATGTAGTCATTCCATTCTACAGATAATCAGTGTTCTGCTTCTGAAGACCATAACCATCTACCCATGTTTCTATGGTTAATTGCCCAGATTAGGACTTGAATCTCTCCAGGGCAGTTGGAAAACTCTAAGGAGATAAGGCTGAAATTGTACACAAGAAACAGACCGACACTGACTTCACTGGAGCCTTCCAAACCAATGCCTGAACTATACTCAGGCTTAGCTATGGGCTGGAAGTGGCTCCCAATCCCTGAAGTCTACTCAGGCTCAGCTATAGGCTGGAAGTGGCTCCCAAGCCATTCTTAGCACTCTAAGAAAAAATTTCAAAGTAACAATACTTTTTTTAGTTTTGAAATCTCAAAGAAATGGCTATTATGTAAATACCTTTTCAAATATTATTGAATAATTTTCTATCAGAATAAACTCCTCTTCTGAATTCTCATCCTTTCATGATTGACAGAAATGCTTTGTTTGTTTGTTTTGTTTTTCTTTTTCTTTTTACGAACAATTGTGCACAACTTGGGACTGAGGAAGGCCTAAGAATTCTAACAATTCTTGTTAAATACAAGTAGAACTTGTGAACTCTAAATATTCAAAAACCAAAAATAAGGAATCCAAGAGTCAGAGGGCTTTTGTGGGAGAGAGAATGGGGTAGAAATTTACTCTTCAAGAATATATTCTTCAGAATATTTAGCAGCATGTAGCATACTCTATGATGTTGCCTGGGTCAGAGTTTTTCTCCCTAATGACTGTTCATCCTTGTAAACCCTCATAAGGAGACAGAATTTTGGTAGTAAGCTCCTAAAATGCAAGAAATTGAGTAGATAACAAAGTAATAAACTTTGTATGATATTTGTCACCATGCCAGCTGGCAACTGTAAGGGGGCTTCTTAGTTTCCTTGTTTGTTTCATTAAGATTATATGCCCTGTTGCATGTTTTAGCGTGACAATTACTAGAACACAGTTTCGCCCTTCTTAACTTTGGCTTCATGTACTGAGGATGCTTAATAGTTAATAGATATTCAAATAGTATTTTAAATTATTCACCAAATATGGAGCCTCTTTAATTTTTCTTCTTAATTGGAAGAAATTAAGAAAGAGGCTGATAAAACACTTGAATTTAACCTTTATCCTGGATTTTTAAAAAAAGTAAAGGAGCACAAATGGTGTAAACAAATTTTGTCTTAGTTATTAAATGTCTTAATTTAGGAAAATAGTTTTGAATACTCTTGTTCATTGTTTCCATTTGAAATGAATCGTACTTTCATACTATAGATCCATGTTTTGTATTCAGATAATATAGGCACACTAATATTGATTTTTTTATTAAAAAGCCACAGGTTAGCTACTGGTTTTGTATATTTTTGAAAAAATAGTTAACATTTCTCACTTTAATATTTCTTTATTCATGAAGAATTGATTCAGTTCATGACACCAAGATCATATTCTATCCTGAAACCTGATTTTAGGGCAAAAATAATACATTAATACTATCTCAAAGTAAAAGGATGTAATCTATTATTTTCAAACACAGTATGTCTTACACTAGTTTGCCTTACAGAACTTATTATTTGATTCTAGTTTAATTTGTGATTCTTTTCCAAGTCATAAATTTTTCTACTGTATAAAATGATTTCAGAGTTTTCAACTTCCCGTGCAGCGAGTTTGAGATAATGTCCTACAGCAAATGTGACAAATGCAGAAAATGTTCCCTGGACATGCATTGTTTTGAACCTCATCCAAGTAGACAGGTAAAATAAACTGAAGGAAAAGAAAACTGACATTTAAAACTGGTAGAGATACAAGTATTTTTGCAGAAATAATATCTTCTACTTTCACAGCAATCTGTCTCTTTTTCTTCCTTCCAAACACATGAAAAAGGCATTTCAAGTTACTAATTAACTTCAACATACTAATCTTTGGTTCTGTCGAAGGTCCATGAAAATTGACCAGATAAGCCTTTTATCAAATGAAAAACTAAATAATTGAACACATTATTTTAAAAGAGCAGATCCTCTATAATCCTGATATATCATCTCATCTCATTGATTGGATAATATTTCTATTCATTCCATTATCCAAATAAAAAATGTTTCAAGTGATTCTTCTAGGTATAGGACTATATATTCATTATCAGAGTAAGCTATCAAATCCTATGAGTTACCTTTGTTTCTCCTGATGTTCTCCACTCTTGAATGAGAAGGTCAGCGTTGTGGAGAGTTGCTTCCATAAGCTCCATTGTTATTTTTTTTCCCTGATATTAGTCTTGGCTATGGAGGAAGGGAAAAGGGAAAATAACTTTAAAAGGAAAGTCATTTTAATTAAAAATAAAACTAACTTCAGTCAAGAGATCAAAAACAAATATGATAAATTATAAAATTTATAATGCTAAAGAGACAAAAAGATGGGGATATGTAGAAGATTTATCTGCCATAATGACATTCTGTAGAAAACATCAGGGTTTGATTCTGGAAGAAACAAAGATGAGTAAGACAGCCCATTTCTCAGAAATTAGATGTAATGCTAACCACAAACACAATAACTTAGAGCAGTGTGGTTAATGCTGGAATAGAAGTACTGAATTCTATATTCTGTAGAGATTCATATTGCTAACACATGAGTAGTTGAGAATGGATTGCTTTTTTGTATAACTTTTATTGTAATAAATAGAAGGATTACATTATATTCACCAGATAGAAGGTGCGTTACTTTGCAAACATTGATACCCTTTCTCATGTCTTGGTCCCCATTTCCCTCCCCCCCACTCCCACCCTTCCCTATCCTATTTCAAATAAACAGCTAAACATATATAAAATATATCAGATAACAAGGTAAAATACTGTAAAAATATGAGATAACCAAGGGACAGCAAAAGAGATGAGAGATAACATAGTACATTAAGGACAGCAATCACTCAGTATATAGCTTTAGTTTCTATATCCTGGAGGTCCTCTCATATAGCTTTATTCTATATGGCCTTATGTATCTAGGTTTTGCTCTATTGCAAATCTGCTAGGAGAGACCAAGGTTTCTACTGATTATGACAAATGAGGGAAACCATTGAGCCTATGTTCCTTTGAGTCTGGCTTACTTTACTTAGTATGATTTTTTTCTAAGTCTTTCCATTTCCTTACAAATGGGGTGATGTCATTCTTTCTGACCACAGCATAGAATTCCATTGTGCATAAATACATCTTGTTGATCCACTCATCAACTGAGGGGCATCTGGGTTGGTTCCATATCTTTGCTATGGTAAATAGTGCTGCAATGAATATCATTGTGCTAGTGGATTTTGTATGTCCTTGTTTCTGGACGATTGGATAAATGCCAAGTAGTAGAATTGCTGGGTCATAGGGGAGTTCTATGTTTAGTCTTTTGAGGACCTGCCATACTGCTTTCCATAGTGGTTGAACGAGTTTGCACTTCCACCAACAGTGTAGTAGTGATCCCTCCTGGCCACATCCCCTGCAGCATCTGTTGTTATTAGATTTCTTGATCCTGGCCATTCTAACTGGAGTGAGGTGGAATCTTAGCGTTGTTTTGATTTGCATTTCTTTTATGGTCAGAGATGTTAAGCACTTCTTATGTGTCTATAGGCCATTCTTATTTCTTCTTCAGAGAAGAATCTCTTTAAGTCTTTGGCCCCATCTTTTAATGGGATGGTTGTTACTTTGGAGATTAGTTTTGGAATGATTCAATTTTTTTAGCTTTAGATATATTTTAGATATGCGGCTAAGCTGTATTTTAGATATGAGGCCTTTGTCTGTTATATGGTTAGTGAAGATCTTCTCTCACTCAGTAGGCTTTTCTTTTTTTACTGAAGATCATAAATTTAATCATGACCTATTGGCTATTCCCCAAACTCCATCTTTCTGCTAAAAATAAGCATGGTATTTTGTTCTGTCTACTGGGTGCGCTCACATATATGTTCTACACATGTCTCAGTTAAACACATCTCAGATCCAATTCACCTTTCTCTCTGCAAACTTACTTTTCTTTCCTTCTAACTTTCAAGACTCACCCCATCTCCTATACAAAACTTTCCAAAGGTATCTGTTTCGTTTTTACTTAGGAACTCTATGCAAGTCACAGGTCGAACCTGCCCATTCTTGCCCAGAAATTCCTAGGTCACTTCATTTCTTTATCAGGTCTCCAAGTACTGCCATATGCATTGGTATATTATTCTCTTTGATGACCTTACTACATTATCTTCCATAATGTTATCCTCCACACAGCTCTCAAAGCTATCTTTCTATTTTAAAAAATTTCCTATTATTCATCTGCTTAAAATTCCAGACATCTTATATTACCTAAAGAGCAAAACCCAAACTCCTGAATATAACATACACTGACACACTTTTGGCAGCACTAGGGTTGTGAACTTGCTAGGCAAGTACTCTGCACTTGATCCATGCCTCGGTTCTTTCTGCTTTTATTTGCCAGAGAAAGTCTCATACTTTTGACCAAGCTGGCCTTGGGATTCTAATCCTCCTATCTTGGTCTTCTGAGTAGCAGAGATTACTGCAAGTATTAATCATTATTACCAGATTTTTTTTTGAGATAGGGTCTTGCTAACTTTTTGTTCAGGGCAGCCTAAAAGCAGAAGTCCTATCTCTGCCTCCTAACAGCTGAGAATATGATAAAATTTGCCTCATGAATAAAATTTCAAATGTGATTGCTTTACAATTTGCTAACAGCTATTCCACATCTTTCTAGTTCTAGTTGCATTTGACTTATCACCTCATTCTATAGATTACCCCCATAGAGTATCTTTCTATGGTTATTGCAAGAGTTCTTTAATCTGCCTTGAATGTTCCCTTATTCTAAGCCTGAGCATCTCTTTATTTTTCAAGATGCTTATAAAAAAAATCAATCTTTCTTTCTCTCACTGGAAAAATTAGTTTTTCCCTGTATCTGTGGGGACATTGTTCTGTCTTTATTTTTGCATTTAGTCATATTATATAGCAATTTTACCTGTCTATACAACAAAGCTCTTTCAACAGTCAACAGAATTCTCAAGAGTAGGGACTGGATTTCATTGACCTTTCTATTTCCCATGTCTCTAATTAGCCTGGTAAATGACATGTGTTCAATACATGAATGACTGAGTATCACTTTTGGATGCTGTACAAATATGCAATTACCCTATACTAATGATCACAATATAGCCCAGAACTACAGATAGAACTTCCGGGGAAGAGGTTGGAAATAAATCTCATAGAGAGTCTTTAGAGATTCATTTGAGATGACTGTTTTGGAAAAAATCATAGCTATATCTTTCTTACCACAATTGCCTTTTTCTCATATATTTTTATTGCAATTAATAGAAGGATTACATTATATTCACCAGATAGAAGGTGCGTTACTTTGCAAACATTGATACCCTTTCTCATGTCTTGGTCCCCATTTCCCTCCCCCCACCCCCACTTCTCATCTTGTTTTCCCCCTTTCCCTATCCTATTTCAAATAAACAGCTAAATGTATACACAATATATCAGATAACAAGGTAAAATACTGTAAAATTATGAGATAACCAAGGGACAGCAAAAGAGATGAGAGAAAACAGTACATTAAGGACAACAATCACTCAGTATATAGCTTTAGTTTCTATATCCTGGAGGTCCTCTCATTTAGCGTGATCCTATGTGGCCTTATGTATCTAGGTTTTGCTCTATTGCAAATCTCTGCTAGGAGAGCCCAGGGTTTCTACTGATTATGACAAATGAGGGAGACCATTGAGCCTATGTTCCTTTGAGTCTGGCTTACTTCACTTAATATGATTTTTTCTAAGTCTTTCCATTTCCTTACAAATGGAGTGATGTCGTTCTTCCTGACCTCAGCATAGAATTCCTTTGTGAATAAATACTACATCTTGTTGATCCACTCATCAACTGAGGGACATTTCCAATAGCCTTTTTTATAAATGGTCATGGGGCTTGAACTCAGGGCCTGTACCCAGCACAAACTAGCTTTTATAATAGCAACAAAAATCGACTAGAATTTTTACAGTCATATGAAATCAAAACTCTGATTATAGAGGAGAAATTAGGGATGTTTGTTCACTCTAGTCTTGATTATCTACTTTATACAAGTAACTGAAACTTTGAAATATGATGAGGACATCAAGGGCTCAGGTGTGGAAAGAGAAGACTCCATACATAATCCATGTTGGCTCTCAAATTTTTCATGAGGATGTCACAATTGTATTTCTCTTCAGAATGTGGTTAGTGTGACATTTTAGCCTCCACTGAACACAGAGGCCTTCTGTCACTTTAGAATAACAGTACTTCTAATTGGTTGATATTCCCAGTTTTTCTGAGTATTCTGGTCAAATATAAGGCAATATTGGAGATCTCAAAATGCTTTGCCTTGCCTGTTTTGTGTACATTTTTCCTTTTAATTCATTTAAAGAAATAATACAAAATCAAATTGCTCAACAATTATTGAAATCACTTTTCAAGTGAAAAACTAACATTTTGGCATGTGTAGTAAAATTAGAGCAATATCCCACTTAAATGAAGCTTTTTTCTTATAATTTTTCATTATAGTAATAAGATTAATGAAAAATGCAACTCAAATTGGGAAAGCACTTCTATTCTACTAGGACTTCTTCCTACACTATATCCTGTTACTTAATGGAAATTTAAATAGTTGCTAGCACTAATGTTCCACAAAGAGCTATGGATCTTAGGTATAATAAAACCGAGGAAGGAGTAAAATGCTAGGGAAATTGATGAACAAATATTTCCTCTTTTAGTAAAGAAAACAATTACCATTTTTGAGCACCAATTAATCACATTCTGTGCTATGATAAGCTGGTTGTTTGACTCAGTGCCTTTGGTCTTCAATGTAGAAAACTAAAAGTAGATCCTGGATTTTATATCTCACTAACATAGGTATAAGAAAACCTGTAATTAGATATTTGAGTTCCTAAGAAGCATATTTGTGTTATTCTTTCCTATAATCCTAGTAAGTAGGCTAGGCTAGGATCAACAATCAGAGTAAATGCATGGGAAAGAAACTGGTCAAAGCTCTTTATATTTATAGATGACCTACAGAGATGTTGATTACATTGAGCCACCAGGCAATGAGGTTATAGATGCCCTTAGCTTATCCGAAATCACACGAGGCAGCATGAGATAATTTGGGAAAATGTGACACCAAATTTAGGAAGAATTCCTAACCTTAATTGAAGAAGCAGAATTTCCCTAGAAGATTTTGCTCACAACTGAAGTGTAAAATAGAAGGAGTAGGCAAGGAAAGGAAGCCAAAATTTCAGTTCTTTGACACAAGGTATTGTCTTCTAGCAAGTAAATAAGTCAGCCTAAGAAACAACATTGGAATGTTCTCAATAGAGTTTCTTATGAGATCTAGCTATAGGCTCTTAAGTAGTATTTTCACTATATACAGTTCCAGTATCTTTATATATAGTTATGCAGTATAGAGGAGGAATTTCATTGTATATTATTTAAACTGTAACCAAAGGTAACAGAACCATTTATAATACTATTGTTCACTTACAAAATAAGTCGCCCTTCTTTCCTCTTTTTCCATCCAGAACATCCTAAGCAACTAAATTAAGCCCTTTAAATATTTGCGAAGCACTATAAGAAAAAGATCCAGATGTTTGCGCACAGAAGAAAATGGGGTTAGAGGTGGGGTTAAGTCCTCATTGCCTTTTTGCCTTGTTTGATTCAAAGTAATTTCTTCCTTGTTAAATCAAGTAGGATTTGTTGTTTCTTCTCTAGGTACAGCAGAAGGTTTTTTCCCCTGAAAACTTCAGTTTTATTAAACTCAATTACTGCATTCAACTACTGTTTGAGATTGTAATCTGTGCTACGTTCTGTGACAGTTTTATAATGGTAAGAACAAACATGGCCACTATTCTCATCCAATAACATACCTTTCAATTTTAATTACAAATATATTTTACTTTGTTTCAAAGAGCACAAAATTTATGCACTATTATATTTACCAAATATTCTACATTTTTTGCCAGTCCTGGGACTTGAACTCAGACCTGAACACTGTACTTGGACTTTCTTAAGGCTAGAGCTCAATCACTTCAGCCACAATGCCACTTCTGCCTTCCTTCCCCCGCCCCCCACATATTTGGTACCAAGGAATAGAACTCCCGTCTTCATACATGCTAGGCAAGTATTCTACCACTAGGCCAAACTAATGGCTCAAATATTCTATATTATTAAGAGAGAAAATAAGGAGGATAGAGTTGCCAGAGAGTATAAAATACAACATAAACTTATGGTAATTAAAAACATATATCATTAGCTACGCACAAGTGGCTCATTCTTGTAATTCTAGCTACTCAATAAGTTGAGGTCTGAGGATCAAGGTTCAAAGCTAACCCAGAACAGAAAAACTTTTTTTAATTGTCGGGATAATGTAAAGACAGGTTGTAGTTACATTTGTCAGGTAGTAGTTACATTACTTCTCCTACAATGATACCTCTTCAGGAAAACTTTTTATCCAATTAACCATCAAAAAAACAGGAAGTAGTGATGGAGTGGCAGCCTTGAGTGAAATAGCTATGAGACAGCACCCAAGTCCTGAGTTCAAGTCCTAAGACCAGCATACAAACACACAAAAAAGTATATTCGCCATAGTAGTATAGCATATAGGCCTAGAGAGTCAAATCAACACATAGAAACAAAAATTGCAGAAATAGACTCACATAGTTTGTAAAACTCAGGTGTTTACTCTGTTCCTTGCCTAGAAAACTTAAATGCACACCTGAAAAATCTAAAGCATGAACTCTTTTATTAATAAAACTAAAAATATAGTGTATTAATCACCTGTCTGCTATTGTACCAAAATATCTGAGATGAACAGCCTTTTTCGTAAAAGGTTTAACTCACCATTTTGGTAGTTTCTGCCCATTGCTCTCAGGTCTAGTTTGTGGCAGAACATCAAAGCAGAGAGTGTGTAGCCATCAAGCTACTCACATCATGGCAGCCAGGAAGTGAGGGAGGAAAGGGAGGAAAAGTCAGTAGCCCAAGGGTCCTGGCACGGGTTATGCTCCAATTTCCTAAACTCTTCCCCCTAGGCTTCACCTCGGAAGGTTTCCCCCGTATCCCAGTAGCACCACACTGGAAACCAAACCTTTTTAAGGCATAGCCTTTGGGAGACATTTCACTTCCAAACTACAAAATAGAGACATTTGCTCTAACCTTAAAGAGACTGTCAAATACCAATTTGGTGCCCTTTGGATATCAGCTGACGTGCAAACTTCTCAGAAAAGAATTAGGTTGGATGAGAGTAGATAGAAAACATGTCAGCCTCCTGCCATTTGTTGGTACTTGGACTTGAACTTTCCAGTCCCCATTGGTGATTTCAATTGTAATTTCAATTTTAAAAGTTGGTTAACCTATCTCCTCTTAACCAACTAATTCAATACTAAATAAATAAATTCATAAGGTGCGGTAAAGAGAAAAAAGGAACCAGCAAGTAGAATTCATGGAATAGAAACATGACCTTTGAGATTTGGGATTTTATCATGAGCCTTGTCTTTCTACTTGAATTATGCTGACACACCAAAATGCAAACTTATAAGAAAGTAGTGTTTGCTAAGAAATTATCCTAAAGCAACAAACTGATAGTGAAGTTGCAGTGCCCAAGATCATTCTGTCCTGCATTAATAGTATTCAATGGACTTTAAAATAGAGCCTTTTCAGATCTACTGTTGGTTCCACTTATAAACAGAGCTAACAACCTGCTACAAAAAGAAGGCCAACGGCCTGGAGTTTGGTCTAGTGGTAGAGTGCTTGCCTAGCATGCCCAAAGACATGGGTTCAATTCCTCGGTACCACATACATAGAAAAAAGCCAGAAGTGGTGCTGAGGCCCAAGTGGTAGAGCTCTAGACTTGAGAAAGTCCAAGGACAGTGCTCAGGCCCTGAGCTCAAGCCCAGGACTGGCAAAAAAAATTTTTTTTTAATTTTTTAAAGAGGCCAAGGGGCTGGGAGTGTGGCCTAGTGGTAGAGTGTTTGCCCAGCATGCACAAAGCCCTGGGTTCTATTGCTTAGTACCACATACACAGAAAAAGCTGGAAATGGTGCCGTGGCTCAAGTAGTAAAGAACTAGCCTTGAGAAAGCTCCAAGACAATGCCTAGATCCTGAGTTCAAGCCTTGGGTCTAGCAAAAAAAAAAAAAAAAAGAAAAGAAAAAAGAAAAGAAAGGACAAAGAAGGCTAATATTTTTTAAAAATCTAAAAAAAGAAAAACAGGAATATGAATATGTCAGATATCATACTTTGATAAGTTCTTCATCTTTGTGCTAGAGAACAAATGATTTTCTTTAAAGCATATGTTAAGGAAGTAGGTATAATTAAGATATGTACACTACATAGCTCAGAAACTCAAAGGACACATTTTTTCTCATTTGTAAATGAATAGATCTTAAATATAAATATATATGCAAATGCATACAAAGTCATATGCAAATGACCAGTTACTAAAATATAATACAAGCAAGCAGGAAATCCTATGGTATAACCACATTGAACATTAACAGTTCAACAAAATATATATCAGAATATTAAAACAAATCTTGACTTTGGGGTGGAGGCTAATGGGAAGGAAGTGGACAGATAGAAAGGTGAAGATGGGCAATGTGTATACATCAATGGAACTAGGAAGACGAGACTGGTGAGAAAAGGGAGAAAGAAAAAGTGAGGAGACAATAGAAGAGGTGAATCTGATCAGAATATGCCATACACATAAATGAGTGTTTAACTGATGCTCACTTGCACCACTATTTGAAAGCATCAATGAATTATTTCTTAAAATCCTAAGGGAAAATAAATGCAAGCTTTGTAAGTTGTTGGATTTTTTTCATATCAAATATATGAATCCATTGATCCTATAACTCCAATCCTAGCAATTTATCTCAAAGAACTAATAAGAAAAGCATGAAAAACATATATATATATATATACACACAGGTATTTATAGATACTGATTTGTGTGTTTCAGTAAAAACTTCAGAAGCAGGTGAGATGCATATCAAAAGAGTATTATTGCAGTAGAAGATGGGGCATTCATCATTTGCATTAAGAGGATTATAAAGATCTTTTATGCCTACATAAAAATGCAGTCTCAATGTAAGAAAGAAAATGCATGCTATGAAACATCATGTCTCATTAGGCCCAGATTGGGATGAGAGTTGTACATTTTTAGCTATTAGATGTTTACACATTCAGAAAAGTCAAGAACAGACAGAAAGGTTTTACTACAGAGGAAGGAAGAGGGATATTTTCCCAATTCTTTGTTTTTACATGCATTCTCTGCTATCACAATTTGTCATTTGGAAATAAAAATTCTTCTAGATTATAGCACATGACAATGAAGGCCTCAATCGTTGCTCCAAGATTGCATTTAGGTAGCTACAGCATGATATTTGCAAGTGTTATCTCATTTGTTTAGGTCATGTTGTTAATGACGTCTCCACTGAAGTCTTGCTTCCTGTGTGAGTGAACTCCACACAGAGAACAACTTGATGTTTTTATGTAATATTTCTTCTCCCAACAAACCAGGCTTTCATATCTACCTGAGTTGCATGAAAGGAGACAGATGCTTTCTTGGGCTGTTGCAAAGCAGAGAAAGTGGAAAAAACAACACAGATCATGTGAGCCCAGCTGCATCACTTTCACGTGCAAGGACTGGCTCTTTTGTGACTGTCTGAAAAGTTGACCTTTGCTTCTTCCAGATCACATATCTCAGGTTTAAAGTCAAATCAAAGCAAAACTGCACTAGGCAAGAAATCCTTTTTCCTGAGAGCTCTCCTTTCATTTGACCTGTTTTTACCCATTTTCTGGACTTCATAATACTTTATCATTCTTCCCGATTTCATTCTGCTAACAAATAATCTCCAGAAATAAGAGGGCAACCTACACAACTTCAAAATTATAACTTAATTTTTTTCAGGTATGGTAAAGAGCAGTAACAGTTTGAGGCTTATAATGCCATCTTATTTTTTTTTTCTGGTCTGCAGTTCTATCTCTAACTTTGGAGCAAGCAGAGCCTGTAATATTCTTTTGCAATTGGTCTGATGTAGAACCTGCCATATAAGTCTTGAGCTTCATTCCCATCTGAATATGTCACTGTTGATTTACAACCAGAATCACAGGAGGCATTTCAACAGTTCGTTGGCTTGTTTATTTAGAAATATGGAAGAGTTGGGGTTCTACATTCCAGCACATCATCATAAATGATGTACTAAGTTAAACCCTAAACAAATCATTTTAGAATTCTGGAAAGCACATCTAGCATGTAGCAACAATGTAAGGAGCAACCAACTTTTCCAGCATTTCTCATGAAGCTTTTGCAATGCATCCTGGCTCTTTTTGTTAGCAATCATTTAATTTTTGTATTTGTTTCATGGATGGTAGTTTCTACTTTTAAAGTAGTTAGATTACCAGTCTTGTAAACTACATTTATACTTTCTATATAGTTATATAGAATGGCATATGTGCCTATCTTTTAAGATTTAAATTTCTAATAACCAAGAAAAAATAAATAGCATCTCAGAAATTAATGGCTTTGCATTTACCCAGGATATGTTAGAAATCTAGAGGCTGGCTCACACTAGTAATCCTAGCTACTCGGGAGTCTGAGATATGAGGATCGTGGTTCAAACACAGCCCAGGCAGAAAAATCCCTGAGATTCATATCCAGAAGTGGAGCTGGGGCTCAAGTGGTAGAGCACTAGCCTTGAAAACAAAGAGCCATGGGTCAGTGCCAAGGCCCAGAGTTCAAGCCCCAGAACCAGAGAAAAAACTCCTGGGGAATATGGAATAAACATAGGAAATAAATAGAAGTGTTCTCAAGAATGTCTTTTTTTTATTTTTTATTGTAATTAATAGAAGGGTTACATTATATTCACCAGACAGAAGGTGTATTACTTCACAAACATTGATACCCTTTCTCATGACATGGTCCCCATTTCCCTCACCCCTCCCCCCGCTCTTTTTGATTTTCCCCCTTCCCTATCCAATTTCAAATAACCAATTAAGCACATATAAAATATATCAGATAACAAGGTGAGATATTGTAACAATATGATATAACCAAGGGATAGCAAAAGAGATGAACGATAACATAGTACACTAAGTACAACAGTCACTCATTATATGGTTTTTGTTTCCTTATCCTGGAGGTCCTTACATTTAGTATCTTACTATTTGGCCTAATGTCTCTAGATTTTGTTCTATTATAAATCTCTGCTAGGAAAGCCCAAGGTTTCTACTGATTATGACAAATGAGGGAGACTATTGGGCCTATGAAGAATGTCTTCTTATAGGCTCATAGTTATGTCAGTAATTAACATGAAACCATAAATTTCCATAGCAAATTATTGTAGAGCTTTAAATGTTGGAAGGAAACTAATTGCCAGCCAATCACAATTATTTTTTTGTTTTGTTTTATTTAATTATTTTTTGTGATACCAACAATTGAACCAGAGACTGGTGCTTACTAGAAAAATGTTCTATCACTTGAGCGACTGCTAGTCCAGTATTTATTTAATGATTGAATGATTCTGATTGAACACTCACTAGTGTTTGTTTTTTATTTGTGCATGGCTTTATAGTACTTTTATTACAAAGTTTGCACACAAACTTAGTAATTCAATGTAGTCCTTAAGTAATTTCCTTTTCTTTTCTATCATAATTAATTTTTTAAACTTTTCTTCCTGTCAATGTTGTTTCTTCTAGCCAGAGAAGACTTTAATCAAGTAGGGACATGCAGTCTAGTCTCTGACACAATTCTAGTTGATTTAAACCTGTGATCTCCAAGAACTGCTTTTCTTTTTTCTTCTCCCCCTCAGAACTTAGCAAATGATAATCAAGTGTTTTATTATTGAACTATCTCTTCAGGCCCCAAATCCTCTAATTTTAAGTGCTTGAAAACTCCATAGATTTTCATTTTTATTGTGCCTCTTGATATACATTTATCTTGGAAGTCAAAGCACTATCCTGTTTAATCCTGGTCACCCAACCAAGACACATGCTAAGGCTTACTGAGGACTGAATACTGCCCAGCTCCCATTACAATGGGTGCAGGAAATGCCCTCAACTCCTTTCCTTGTGTTTCACCCTAGTTGGGAATATACATACCGATATGGATAAAGCTGAATCAAGTAACTCTTAATTATGCTATCGCTTGTTTCTTGGATATTATGTAATCGCTTGTTTCTTGGATATGATACTGTGCCCAAATCAATATAGTATTATAGAAAGCAAGTTTATTATCTCTTTTAGCTAAATTGTCTCCAAAGCAAGGTATTGATAAAAAACTTTTATTACATGAAGATATCTGATATCTACATTTGACTATCTTTTTCTTCTAAATTTTATAGAAGCTAAAAAAATGCATGTATTATACCCTCCCATTCCACTCATACCTGTTAATCACTTACTCATTCACATTTTGTCCAATTTGTGTTAAACATTAACTAAATTACTTTATATGAGAAAATCTGAGTGTTAGGTATCTTTAATATATGTTTATATTATAGCAAGCAGAGCTTAGTTATGGTATCCTCTTCCTAGTGCAGTATTAAGATGCTCTAATATAATACACAATATAATATACTCTTTGTCTCTTAGCTATGCTAAGGATTGAAACCAGGGTCTTTCACATGCCAGACAAGTAAATGCTTTACCACTTCAGCTATGCTTGTAGTATTTTTGCTTTAGAAAGACTTTCAGTGATCTCTTTATTGAGGTTAACCTCAAATCACAGTTCTACCTTTGCCTTCCAAGTAGCTGGGGATATATAAGGATACATCACCATGACTTTCCTAACACACAATATTTTTGATACTTCACAGGGGTTTCCACATCTATATTTCAAGATACTAAAGTGTTTAAGATTCACAGCTCGTATAAACAGCCATCACACATATCTACCTGGTAACCATAAGGAAAAAGGTTCATATGTTTGACATCTTTAAAATCTCTACTTACATAGGACAAGTAGAACATATACATTATTAGCACCTAAACCCACTGAAGTGAAATAAAAAGGATTTTTTTAAAGCATGATATACACCAAAGAAAATGGTAAAGACTTACCAACAGAACAGAGATTTCAAACTTGGGAAAGATTCAAAGACTTTGAAAGATTTAGTGTAGCTTAGAATGCCAAGTGCCAACAGAGATTGCCTGGAAATCCTGACAGGATGTGAGGATTCATGAATAAGGTTTGGGAGGAACTCTTAGCAATTTCTGAAAGAAAAAAAAAAGGTATGAGGAGAGGTTGGATATAGGGACTATCCTAGTCCTAGAAAGCCCTTGTAACTTATGTTCCTGTAATAGTAAAAGATACCACACACATAAGCACCAGCATGTGGAATAAAGATGAAAGGTGTTAAAATGAAGATAAAGAGATAATTACAAATCTTTATTCAATACCATAAGACCACGCTATTCCCACCTGTATCAGCACTTACACATATACCTCCCAGAAGAAGTATTGGAGGAGACTATCTACCTTATAAAAAAAAAATCTATGGTCCCGAGAGATGACATCTAGGTGCTGACTTTTCAGAAAGAGAGAGGTGCTCAAAACAACAACAACAACAACAACAAAAGGTCCCCAAAACAATACTCATGAAAGGCAATTCTAATGCCTCAGAGTTTTCAATCAAAATGTTCAAGACCATTCCTTTAAGTACAAAGTGTTTAAAGTCATCAGAAATTTGAAGAAAGCATCCACTTTCAGAGAAGGCAGAGACTCAGTAAACAAATGATCTGACAGTTTTCAGCTCCTGGGGCGTAGCCAAAGGAACCTAGAGGATGCCAGACTACAGTGTGGGGAGAATAAGGCTAAAATTATTCTTCCTCATGATTTAAAGGGAGATAATGTATCTACTAAATATTTTGGGACCGGGAGTTTGGCCTAGTGGTAGAGTGCTTACCTTGCACACAGGAAGACTGGGTTTGATTCCTCCGTACCACATACATAGAAAATGTGGAAGTGGTCCTATGGCTCAAGTGGTAGAGCTCTAGCCTTGAGAAAGCCCAAGGATAGTGCTCAGGTCCTGAGGTCAAGCCCCATGACTGACAAAAAAAATTACAAAATTTAGGGAAAAGATTATGCAGACCATGATTTCATTTTTATGGAAAAGTAAAAATACAATTGATACAATTTAAAAGCTTATGTAAAAAGATGAAGTGAATTGATTTTTTTGGTCATTTCCATGTATTGTTCTGTACTTCATAGAATTAGTCCTGGGTAAAATAGTGACACTGCAATTGGTATACTTAAGCCACATTAGAAACTATCACTCTCTTTGTAAAATATATTGGCCCATGCTCCTTTCTCCCAAATTTCAGCTAGGATTCTGTTCTGGCCAGTTCAATGATAAATGTACCAAAAATTGCATTATATTTCTTCCTAAACCAATTTCATTGCTATTTTAATACTATAATTAAAGTATTTATTAGACATTATATACAGAGTCATTTCAGTAAAACTACATGTGAATATTTTAAAGGTGAGGATAAAGATGAATTGCTTAAACTAATGCTATCTAATTATTTATAATTAAAATACTAGTTTAGCATGAAACTAATATAATCTAGTAGGGTCTACATGTATTGCTTTGTAAGTTTTCTTTATTTTTCATTCAATTTTTAAAAACAGAAACAAAATATATGACTAGATTATGCCCATGTTTTATGTAAGAAAAAAATATGGAATTGGGAACAGAGGATCCTTTCCCAAGGAAAGGCCTTAATTTACATCAAACAATCAGAGGGAATAGATAATTCTTTTTTTCATATATTTTATTGTAATTAATAGAAGTGTTACATTATATTCACCAGATAGAAGGTACATTACTTCACATACATTGATACCCTTCCTCATGTCTTGGTCCCCATTTCCCTCCCTCACCCCTGCCCCCATCTTGTTTTCTTCCCTTCCCTATTTGTCTTCAAATAACCAAATACACATACATACAATATATCAGATAACCAGGTGAAATACTATAATAATATGAGATAACCAAAGGACAGCAAAAGAGATGAGAGATAACATAGTACATTAAGTACTACAATCACTCATTATATGGCTTTTGTTTCTATATCCTGGAGGGAATACATAATTCCATGGCTGAAATGAAAGTATTAGAAAGTATTTTTAATTCCTTTCTATAACAAAATTTTACTAGGCTAATAAACCCACTTCTAGGCTAACCTCAATTAGATGAAAGGTTTTCAACTGACCATAAAAATTTTTCACTTACATATTTACTTCCCTTCCTGGAATGTTTGCTTCTGCATAGACTATGTGACGCACTGGTTCTGTTATTCTTTGTTCTCAATACCAGTTAAATACCTGGGCTCTTAATAGATATTTCTCTCCTAAAATCTTCCAGTGAGTCCCTTGAATTAATATTATGATGCCAATGTCTTCTTGATTTATACATTCAAAATATCTCATGAAACTTTAATTAAACTACACATATGCAGATTGACCTATTTAACTTCTGGGGGGGGGAGAAAGAAAGAAAGGAGAGAGGGAGGGAAGAAATGAAGGAAGGAAGGGAGGGAAGGAGGGAGGGAAAAAGTGAAAGGGAGAGAGAAGGAATAAAAAAATGAAAAACATGAAGAGATTTATGTGATTCTTCCACTTGAAGTAAATTCATTAATTTCAGTAGCCTATGCCACCACAACCCCAACCAAAACCATCATGCCTGGCTCCTCAAGCTGACAGACACTAACATATTGAGGCAGCAATCACAGTAAGTCAACTCAATTGTCGAAAACATGGGACTATCAAGGACCCAGAGGAAGTGCTGTGACTCAAAGCTAAATGTGGAGTTCAGAAATACCACTGGAGAGTTCAGACGGTCCTGAAGTTAAGCAGTATTACAGATTAAGTCATAATTTTATTTTAAATTATGATTTGGGTAACAGTCTGTTCAAAATTTCCAAATGTCCCAGAGCACAAGGAAGGTCACTTTTTGCTCCTTGTCATTTCTTATGATCATAGATGTAACACCAGGTTTGACTTCCCTACTATGGAGATTGAGTCTCACAGACATTTCTGGCCTGGCACAACAATCCTCAGCCTACTGAATGACAAGTACACACCTCTATACCCACATGTAAATTGAGGCTCCGGAACTGCCTGGGCTAGCATTTCGGTCCCATCCTCTCATGCCCAGACTCATAAGGAACTTAAGATACCCGAGGTGAGCTACCAGTGCTTAAATCCGGTTGATATTCCATACCACAGCTAACCAAGAGATGAATGGGGCTGGTTTGAATGATGAACATTTCTGAGTAACTCTTGGACCATTTCTGTGTTCAACACAGTAATTAAGAAAAATGTATCAATTACTGAGTCAGTATGTTATAGAACCATGGATTTTTTTTTTTGCCAGTTCTGGGCCTTGAACCCAGGGCCTGGGCACTGTCCTTGGACTTTCTCAATGGTAGAGCTCTACCACTTGAGCCACAGCACCATTTCTGGCTTTTCTTTATGTATGTGGTGCCAAGAAATTGAACCTGGGTTCTCGTGCATGCTAGGCAAGCACTCTACCCACTAGGCCAAACTCCTGGCCCTGGATTTGTATTTGTAAAGAATGTAATTTCTGCCACTACATGACAAATGTAAGCATAACCCCTCTACATGTTCCCCAACAATAAAACACAATTTTTAAAAAACAGTGTAATTTCTCTATAGTTTGAGCAAGATCTGAGTCAATTTATATTTAGGTTCAATAGCTATCAATTCAGGACATGAATGAAGTCTTTCTAAATTCACTGCAATGGTATAGTGAGAGCTTTTTTTTTTATTCTCTGATTTAGAATACCATAGTACTATGCTAAGGAACGATGTAAAAAAAAAAAAAACCAAAAAAAAAAAAAAACCTTTGACAGCATTTTTAACTTGTAACAAAAATCTGTCCTCTTCCATAAAATACTACCTGGCTTTGGACTTTTTGTCAAGAGCTATTAATGAATTTCATGTATATAATAAAAGTATGAAAAAAAGGTCAAATAAGCCAGATTCCTATCTCTTTTTGTTAGTTTTATTGTGTCTATTTTAGTATTAGTTACCTCAAATCTTTTTAAAACAGTCATTTGCAAACAATATAATATGTGTATATTTATTACATATAATACATATATAATAGCAATACTACTAAGAGTAGGCATTTAATATACATTATCTAACGTGATCTACAGATAATTCTAGTAAGTATCTACTATTTGTCATTTTGAAAATATGGAATCTTTTTAGTTAAGCAACTTGTCCAGGATTACAGGGGTGGTAGGAGGTGAATTCAAAGTTTTTAAAGCAAATCATACTTCTTATTCAGTGAAGCATGTGTGTATAGAAGACATTAAAATCCTTTTCCTTTCATTATTTCTTTGTGCAAAAATTATTTCGTTTTACAGAAGTTTATTTAACATTAGGGTGTTCTAGAATTGTTGGAGATGGCTAAAGATCAAGCTCAGGTATTAAATATTTTCCCATTAAAATGACACGTTTTTCATTAAAAAATAAATTTAAAAGGATTGAGTGGCCCTCAAAGTTAACCTAAGAAATTTAGATATTCTCAGGAAGGAAATTAAGGGTCCCTTCCTATAGTTCATAGAAGAAACATTTAACAGTGGAGAACAGAATCCAGTGACTTGAATACAAATGTGCTTTGCCATTATTCTTGTCCTGGAAACATATTTTTAATATGTTTGCTTATGTGATAAGATTGTAAGTTTCTTAAGTGTTGAGATTTCTTGAAATATTTCTATCTTGTCACAAAGCTTGGTGCGCTGTTATGTCAAACATGATTGTATTTAATGTGGTTAGATAGGATCTTTATCAGTCTTTATCATCCTTTCATAAAATCTTAGGAAAGACTTCTCATCTGTTATAGCAATTAGGCCACTGCAAAAATAACCAAATTAGAGTATAGTCATAATTTCTGGTCCCAGTGTAACATCAAACTCTGTTCTTTATTTTACTTTTTATTGTCTTCTATTCCTGTCCTAATCTATTTTTTGGTCAATCCTGGAGCTTGAACTCAGGGTCTGAGTACTGTCCTTGAGCTTTCTCAGGTTAGAACTCTACCACTTCAGCCACAGCACCACTTCCAGCTTTTTCTGTGTATGTGATACCGAGGAATAGAGCCTGGGTATTCATGTATGCTAGGCAAGCACTCTACCATTAGGTGAAACTCCAGGCCCCTCCATATACTTTTTAATACCATCCTTTGTCTGGATTCTTTCTCTTTTGTTATGCCATACTGGAACTTGAACTCAAGAACGTATACTCTTGTTTGGCTTTTTTCACTCAAAGTTGGCACTCTACCACTTGAAACACATCTCCACTTCCAGGACTTTACTAATTAATTGGAAATGAGTTTCTCAAATTTGTCTGTTCAGGCTGACTTCAAATTAGGATCCTCAGATGGCAGCCCCTCAGTTGCTAGAATTATAGGCATGAGCCACCTGTGCCCAGCCTGTTTCTGGATTCTAACAAGGGCTCCCATTACATGGAACACTGTTAAGCAAAAATATTTCTGATGATGCATATGATAGGAAAAGAGAACCTTGAAAGATTATCATTTGGGAATGATATATGATCTCTTTAATAATATACCACTCCAAACATATATTAGTAAAATTATTAGAATATTTGTGGGGGTTTTTGTTGTTTTTTGTTTTTTTTCTTCCAGTCCTGGATGTAAGCTCAGGACCTGAGCTCTGTCCTTGGACTTTCTCAAGGCTAGAGCTCTACCAATTGAGCCTCAGTACCACTTCTGGCTTTTTTCTATGTATGTGGTACTGACGAGTCAAACCCAGGTCTTCGTGTATGCTAGGCAAGCCCTCTACCACTAGACCAAACTCACTGCCCCAATTTATGAGTGTTTTTAAAAATAAATTTTTGATTGTCTGTGATTGTATTTTTCTTTCTACAGTTTTACACAATTGCCTATTCAATTACCAAAAGTTCAAATACTTAAAATATAAAATCACAGCATTCAAAAGCACTCATAGTTACAATATCATGTTACAGTTTCAGAGTCAGATTTCAAAGATAGAATAAAGACAAATTTCACAGAAAAATATATTTTTTGATTCTAATAACTGAAGTTTGAATGTTCATATTATTAATGTAAAAAATATGATCTCAGTGTTTTATAGGAAATGAAATGTACTGAACTTGTGAACAATCTGTTTTGAAAATTTTTATTGTCAGGATAATGTATAGAGGGGTTACAGTTACATTCATCAGGTAGTAGGTGCATTACTTCTCACACATTGATACCCTTCTCATATTTTTGTCCCCATTTCCCTCCCCCCACTCTCTTGAACTTGTGAACATTCTTAATATCAAAAATAGGATTGACTTCTATGAACTTAAGGTTAAAGGGTTGGGTTGTAGCTCAGTGGAATAATATTTGCTTAATAAGAGTAACTTACTGGGTTTAATTGTCAGTACCAAAAAATAAGAATATACAGTTAAATTGTTACCATTATATATAATGTATAATAGTAATAATACTAATTAAACTATATTCATATTGTATTAAAATACAGTATTATTCATATTGTATTAAAATACAATATTACTGACAATTTTTCTTTTTTTGTTGTTGGTCAGGGGTTTGAACTCTGGGCCTAGTTGCTGTCCCTGAGCCCTTCAACTCAAGCTAGCAATCTACCACTTGAACCACAGCACCACTTCCAGTTTAGTGATGGTTAATTAGAGATAAGAGTCTTATGAGTCTAGCACTGTGGCTCGTGCCTATAATCCTAGCTACTCAGGAGGCTGAGATCTGAGGATCAAGGTTCAATCCCAGCCCTGGCACAAAAGGACCTAAAACTCTTTTTTCCATATATTTTTATTGTAATTAATAAAAGTGTTACATTATATTCACCAGATAGAAGGTGCATTACTTCACAAACATTGATACCCTTCCTCATGTCATGGTCCCCATCTTGATTTCCCCCTTTCCCTATATGGTTTCAAATAACCAATTAAGCATATATAAAGTATATCAGATAACAAGGTGAAATATTGTAACAATATGAGATAACCAAGGGACAGCAAAAGAAATGAGACATAGCATAGTACATTACGGACAACAATCACTCATTATATGGCTTTTATATCCTGGAAAGGACCTGACACTCTTATTTCCATCTAACATCTAGAAAATGGGAAATGGGACTTGGCTCAAAGGTAGGGTGGGAGCCTTGAGCTGAAGAGCTCAGGGACAGTGCCCATGACCCACAATAAAAAAGACTCTCATGAATTTTTGTGCCTGGGCTGGCTTTGAACTGTGATCCTCATATCTCAGTCTCCTGAGTACCTAGGATTACAGGAGTGAGCCACCAGCAACCTGCTGTTTTTCATTCTTCTAGAAATTTTCCACTCTATATATTTTTTTGAAAATTCAGATAAAGTTATAAAAATGTCTAGCCAACATCTATCCTGAACATCATAACCCAGGATATTATAAGGACACCTGCTCAGCTATGTTCATCTCTGCACTATTCACAATAGCCAAGCAATGGAAACAATCCAGATGCCCTTCTGCAGATGAATGGACACAAAAAATGTGATGTGTATATATATATATACACAATGGAATTCTACATAGCCAACAGACAAAATAAAATAATGGCCTTTGCAGGGAAGTAGATGAATCTAGAGTGAATCATGTTGAGTGGGAAAAGTCAAGACCAAAGAAACAAAAGGCATATGGTATCCTTAATATGTGGATATTAGAACCAAACAATACAAGAGTGAAGACTCAATATTTGCATACCTGCTATGGACATGGTATCAGAAATATAAACACAATTACATAGATATAAAAATCTATGACTCTGGGGCCAGGAGTTTGGCCTAGTGGTTAAAGTGCTTGCCTAGCATGCATGAAGACCCGGGTTCGATTCCTCGGTTCCACATATAGAAAAAAGCTGGAAGTGGTGCTGAGGCTCAAGTGGTAGAGCTCTAGCCTTGATAAAGTCCAAGGACAGTGCTCAGGCCCTGAGCTCAAGCCCAGGACTAGCAAAAAAAAAAATCTATGACTCTATAGGCATAATGTTTCATTCCATAGATTAATATGCATCTATGACAAACTCTCAGCCTAATTTTAATTTCATTCTAAAATCTAAGTGCCAGTGATTGTATACAGAGATTCCCTTCTTGAATACTTGTTTGTTAAACACATCATTTGAAATAGGATGTAAAAAATCAATGTTAATAAATTCTTTAAATAAAATAAATAAATAAAAGGTCTAGCTGGATAACTAAGGAGGCTGAGATGTGAGGTTGAAGCCAGCCCAGGCTGGAAAGTCTGTGAGATTCTTTCTTTCTACTTGGAAGCCACAAGTAGAGTTGAAAAAAAAACCCAAAAACCTAAGGCAGACCACCCAGACCCTAAGATAAAGTCTCAATATCACACAAAACAATAAACAAACAAAATTATCTAGCAATGTATGATGGTGCCTAGGGGAAGCAGGAACACCAAAGTTCCAGACCAGCCAAAGATCAAAACAAATAAGAAGGGCTCAGTGTAAAATGTGTAAGGCTCTACATTTGATCCTCAATACTGAAACAATAAATAGTTTCATTCCATGACAAGTCAAAATTTATAAAACATTTATCAAAAGGATACTAGAAATTCACCATAGTTGTCTATGTTAGGGCACCTGAGTAGTCACAGCAGGAAATTACCTTTTCTATTTTTCATCGTAGTTTCAGGTGGTGACACAATTTCCTGAGACATTTAAGAGCTCATGTTACTATACAAGAGGAAAAAGTCAAATACGCATTTACCTGGTGGATTGGAAATTAATAGGCTGTCACTTAATCTGAGGACAGCAGAAGCCTCCTTCTACCACTTAGCCAGTAACCTTTGATTTCTAACCTGAAAAAGAAGGGCTATTGTATTTGCCTGTCTCATACTTCGTTCTGTGCATGACTTAGATAAAGTTGGAAAAGCAAAACAAAAGCACTAATTAGTACATTACTAGCAGAAAAGCAGGTGCCAAATGTTCAAATCCTTTTACAGACCAGCTTTAGATTCAAAACTTCTCTGGGTTTTGTTCTAATGCAAAGGATTAAATGAATTGTCAGTGGGCTACCTTGTATTTTCTATATTCCTATGCATAGTCAATTTGCTGCCTACGAGGAAAACAAACTGGGACTCACAACGCCAATTAATACCATAGCTCATTCAGTCTCATTCTAGAATCAACACTCTGCCTTTTTGCTGGTTGGAACATTAACAATGCAGTTCCCATCCTCTGGCTCAGTGGATAAAGAAAACTGATCATTTGTATAGATTACCCAATTTCCTGGAGGTGAAAGAGAACACAAAGAGTAGGGGATGATAAAGGAAAAGAAAAATACCAGAGTAGCCAGAGACAAATGGGCCACTCAAAAGTGGTTTCTGGAATATAGGGATTGGAAGCCTGAGAGAATTGTTTGAAACTAAATGAGTTCATTGTTTAATACTGCTTGGGAACATTTGAAAAATTCTTCACCTTTAGTTAGAATCCATGTTTTATAATGAAGGTAACTAGAGTTACACATTCATTCCAAAACACTTGAAATACAATTATTATAGTCTTGTTTAGAACATATAACAGCTATTGCAACAATTTTAATTTTAATGTATTCTAAACTAAAAAGGCAAAGAATGAATGAGTAATGAGAACAAATCAGGTTTTCTTTTTTTTTTTTTTACCAATCCTGGGGCTTGAACTCAGGGTCTGCACTCTATCTCCAATCATCTTTTGCCCAAAACTAATGCTCTACACTTGAACCCCACCTTTTTTGAGTGATTCACTGGCGATAAGAGTCTCACAGACTTTCTTGCCCTGGCTGGTTTCAAACCATGGTCCTCAGATCTCAGCCTCCAAAGTAGCTAGGATTACAGTCATGAGCCACCAGTGCCAGGCCAAAACATATTTTTGTTGACAATTATATCCATAGATTTTTTTTATCACAGTTGGATACAGTGGTATAAACTTGAAGTATAGGTAAATGAAATAATCATGATTAAGAATACAAAGCCCAGAACAAAAGGATGATACAACTATTTGATTCAGATGTCAGATTCATGCACTTGAATTTACAATCATCTCAGTGACCAAACCTGGATGCTGATAATGACTTATGAGAGTACCTACTGGGTAACTCTCCATTATAATGATAAAATCTCCACAAGCTAGAAGATTTTCTTTCTCTTACACCTTTGCTTCAAACTCTTCACCTTCCTGCCTATGGATGAGGTCTCATTCCTGAATGTCTGTCTCCATTGGCTTTTCAGTTTTATAAGTGTAACATAGAAAGCCTGGTCTTTTTTTCTGTCCATAAGATAGTCATGAAGTTATATGGCAGGGAAAGGAATTCAGTCCTCAATTTTATGTGGTCACCAGGGTTTATATGTCCATCTGGGTCTGAGTCTGTATTTGCTGAAACAGAATCAGACAACATATTTTAGAACATATTTTTCCTCTTAACTCTATACACTTGGGTAGGAAAACAAGTCACACAATCTGGTACTCACAAGCTAAGCTAGACATCTCACAGCCTTCTATCTCTGCCTTAGTCTAGTAAATCTCATGAGCAAAGATTCCAGTTGGACTGGAGGAATGAGTTACTGCTCCTATCATCCCAGATTTCATCACACAGAATTTCATTAACCTTTTCTGGTGCAATGAAGGCTCACAGTTTTTCTTCTTTCTCTTTTTTGTGGGGGATAATTCTATTCTGGGGTTTTTTTTGCATCTGTATTTTTTTTCTTTTTTTGTTATGATTAATAGAAGGGTTACATTATATTCTCCAGACAGAAGGTGCATTACTTCACATACATTGATACCCTTTCTCATGTCATGTCCCCATTTCCCTCCCCCCACCTCCACCCATCATCTTGTTCCCCCCTTCCCTTTACTACTTCAATAAACAAATAAATGTATATACAATATACCAGATAACAAGGTAAGATACTGGGCTTACAGTTTTTCTTACGAATACACTATGTTAGTTTCATTCAACACAATGCAGTTAGTGGTTTCATTCTACTCAGAGGACATATAATGTCAGCCTATATTCTAACTAGAAGAATTCCTATTCCTCTAACTAGATAAGCAAATAATTTCCTCTAACAAAAATGATGTCTGTGAAACAATACTTAGGATATTTACATATCCTAACATATAAACATATATCCAAACATATAAAGAAGAACCAAAAAGCATAGCACAGCTTTTGAGATGTTGACTTCCCAAATACAATAAAAAGTAAATGAGAAGTTAATTTTATGATCATTCCCTATCATTAGTATATACACTAATTAATTTTTGATAAGTTTCTAGGTTTGCAGAAAACCTTTCCAGAAAAGACTGGAGATTTCTTGAAATGTGCAACCATGGGAATAATTGTTATAATAGTGTTATATAGGATTTAATAATGAGAAACAGAGAAGCTATATTTTGAAAGGTCAAATTTTGAGTCATTATTAGAAAGCTGGTGACTGCAGGTAGACTCCTGTCCCAAAGACCTGCAGCCCAGAAAGTAGCTTACACAAAACTTTCAAAGGCAAAATCCGCATGTTTGGAGTGGGGATGCAAGTCCAATAAAAGTAAACTATATAGTGGAACACTCAGGTGTGCACAAAATTTTCCTTCTAGGGGAAAGCTCAGGGGTGAGCAAATCAAACCATTTAGGGAAATAATCAAGGGCCAGTATTCTCTGTACCAAAGCTTTCCTGGAGCTAAACAGCATGATGCATCTGCAAAGCAAAGAATGGCCTATCTCACCTCTTGACATTTTTGGAGCTGGGTGAAAAGCCCCCACAACCCAACAATGTGCCAACAGTAGAACAAGTCATTGTGACTTAGACCCTTATCCTTATTTCACAAGTGAGGAGTTGCTAGCAAGTTGCTCTACCACCTGAGTAGCTCCCAAATCCCAAGTATGCAGTGGTGTTGGTTAGATAGTCCACACAAACTCTGATGTCAGGGGGAAATCCTCCCACAGGCCACAAAGAAACCTGGGTCATGGTCCCATCTAGGTGGTGGTCAGATGCATTCACAAAACATATTCTTCGGTATGTGTTTAAATCTGAAATCTGCTTAAAGTTTAGAAACTAGTAGGTGAGACTTCTAAAAGAGTTAAATGATTTTAGAAAGAAAGGTTTTGTGATTGACCGACTTCCAAACCTAAGGGGAAAATGAGTTGCAAAGAATAATTTTATCATGGAATCTATAATTCATTTTTTTCTTTTTTCTTTTTTCTTTTATTTTTTATTGTCATGGTAATGTATAGAGGGGTTACAATTACATTCACCAGATAGTAGGTGCATTACTTCTCACACATCTTCTTGATCCAATCATAAGAATTCTTTTTCTTTTTTTTGTGGGTCATGCTGCTTGAACTCTGAGCCTGGGCACTGTCCCTGAGCTATTCAGCTCAAGGTGCCTGCCCTACCCCTTTAACCACAGCACCACTCCTGGTTTTCTGGTGGTGAATTGGAGAGAAGAATCTCACATACTTTAGTGTCCCGGCTGGCTTTGAACTGAGATCCTCAGATCTAAGCCTCCTGAGTAGCTAGGATTACAGGCATGAAATCACCAACGCCCAGCTTCTATAAGAATTCTTTGACCCAGCAATTCCACCACTTGGCATTTACCCAACCATCCAGGAACAAGGGCATACCAAATCCACTAGCACAACAATGTTCATTGCAGCACTATTCACCATAGCAAAGATATGGAACCAACCTAGATGTCCCTCAATTGATGAGTGGATCAACAAGTTGTGGTATTTGTACACAATGGAATTCTATGCTGCTGTCAGAAAGAATGACATCAACCCATTTGTTAGGAAATGGAAAGACCTAGAAAAAATCATATTAAGTGAAGTAAGCCAGACTCAAAGGAACTTAGGCTCAATGGTTTCCCTCATTCGTCATAATCAGTAGAAACCTTGGGCTCTACTAGCAGAGATCTGCAATAGAGCAAAACCTTGATACATAAGGCCATATAGTATGAAGCTAATTGAAAGGACCTCCAGGATATTGAAACAAAAGCCATATAATGAATGATTGTTGTCCTTAATGTACTATGTTGTCTCTCATCTCCTTTGCTGTCCCTTGGTTATCTCATATTGTTATAGTATCTCACTTTGTTATCTGATATATGGAATTTATTTGTATTTGGTTATTTGAAATTTGATAGGGAAGGGGGAAAACCAAGATGGGTGGGGGGTGTGGGGGGGAGGGAAATGGGTACCAAGACATATGAAAGGGTATCAATGTATGTGAATTAATGCACCTTCTATCTGGCAAATATGTAACCTTTTTACTAATTACAATAAAAAAAAAAGAATTCTTTCACTTTGTAAGAAGTAATGCACCCTCTATCTGGCAAATATAACTGTAACCCCTCTATACATTGAAATTAAAAATATTATAAAAATAAAAAAAGAGGGCCAGGAGTTTGGCCTAGTGGTAGAGTGCTTGCCTAGCATGCATGAAGACCCGGGTTCGATTCCTCGGTACCACATATATAGCAAAAAGCCAGAAGTGGTGCTGTGGCTCAAGTGGTAGAGCCCTATCCTTAGAAAATCCAGGGACAGTGCTCAGGCCCTGAGCTCATGCTCAGGACTGGCAAAAAAAATAAAAATAAATAAAAATAAAAAAAGAATTCTTACAGGTACTTCTGCATTTACCTAGCTAGGAATCATTTTTTATTGTTGTGTTGTTGTTGTTGTTTTGTGTCTGTCTTGGGGTTTAAGCTGAGGGCTTGGATTCTGAGTTTTTCTGCTTAAGGTTAGCACTGTATTTACTTAAGCCACAGTTCTACTTCCATCTTTCGGCTACTTAACTGGAGATGAGTCCCACAGACTTTCTTTTCCAGGTTGGCTTTGAACTGCCTCAACTATCCTCGGATCTCTTTTTTCTGGGTAGCTGGAATGACAGGGGGGAGCCACTAGCAACTGGCTCCAGGAATTTCTCTTGCTCTAACAACTGCAGACATTTCAATATCTTTCCTGTGGCAGGTGCTTAGGATACATTCCCTCCGTATTTTCAGTGGTATCATTTCAAAGGCTGTTCCCCAGTACTGATGATGATGACACTGGAGAAGAGGAGACAATTATATCTTCTGACATCTCCATCCTTTCTACAGTTGCTATATTACTCTTTTCCCCCTTTTTGTTTATTAATTTTTATTATCCTTAATAGGTGCACAAAGTGGTTTCAGTTCAATATATCAGGCTGATAGTACCTTATCTTATCCTTTCAAAAATGATGATTACCAGCACATCATGTCCTTATTTTCCTTTCAAGATCATTCTGCATTTCATTATTCAAGCCGTTCTTCTTTAAAAGGCTCCAGGTAGGCACTTTTCAGACAAGGGTCTTTAAGACTGAATATGCATAAGGCTCTTCTATCCAGAGATAAAGAGACTCCCATAGTAGCCCTCAGGAAAGGCATGGTATACATAGTTCTCTTCCCTGTAACCTGAGAGCTGGATTTGCTTTTCCTTGGCAGCTCTCTTTTCTTGCCATAATTAACTTCCAGTGTCCTGTGGCGAGGGAAGGACACATTAAAGTTTCTTTGCCAAGACGAATTACCTGATACAATATACCCTCATGTTGGGTACAGTCTTTCATGTTGCATAAAATCATCACAATTCTTGGTTTTCAGCAATACGCATTTCAAAGGCAACTGCAATGCATTGCTATTACTTTGTCTTGATAGCTAGGCTGACTTAGACTCTATCAATAATCACACTCAATCATAATGATCTTGTTAATAAGTATTGATGCTTGATAGTTACTCTGGGTATAATTTGCTTATAAATATGATGGGGGAACTATATCACTAAAAGAAGTAATGTTTTCTCCAAATATTTGCTTGCCTCTATTTTTTTGTATCTAATCTTATTCCTGATGGAAAGCAAAATTGTCCAAGCAATAGACTGAAATCTGTAGTGTTTATATTTTAACTCCCAAGTCATATATCTGCTGCTACATCTCTATACTCAGCTTTAGATTTATATTATTACTTGCCATCAGATATTTCTGAGATGTCCCACATATACTTGAAACTTCAGAAAAAAAGTCCAGAATTAACTACTTCTTACCCTTTTTGTCTGTCTTAATAGAACTCTAAGCTGGAAATCTAAGAATGTAATCATCAATTCTCTCCTGTTACTTTTACCTCCCTAAACTCCTTCATACTTGTCCTTCCTACTCACTTTGTTGGCAAATTTATTACTGCACATACTACTTCTTCTACCTTCTGTATCCACATAGCCTTCTCTATCCTTCCCATTTTTTGTCAGCTGATGTGTTTTTTTGAAAGTACTGGGGTTTAACTCAGGACTGTACTTTATAGGCTGATACTCTACAACCTGAGCCATGTCTCTAGCTCTACCTCCCCCTTGTAGAAAAGAGATATTATCCTATTTTTCTGTCAGTAAATGGACCAGTGAAAACACATGTACCAAAAGTATAGCTGATGATTAATGAGCTGCCTATCTCATACATTTCTGTTGAATGGACACAGTGGTATCTGGCAGATCAGTTCCTTCCACAATTTGGATGAGTGAGGAGATGACGGAGACACTCACAGAAGAGAAGATCTGAGAAAACATTAAATGAAGATGAGAATTTTCTGTGAGAAGAATACAGGGAGAAGCCAAGTTCATAACACAAATCTGGCGCACAAATGCATAGGCATGAATACTCCTTTTCATTAATGCGTTTAGTTTATATGCCTTGCAACCAGAAAGATACGGTTCACATAGAAGAGAGGTCAGCAATAGTATTAAGTCCCAGTGACTTAGAGAAAATATCAGTTTATGTGGAGGGCTATGTACAATTGAATCACCCCTTCCAAGATAAACAGAAAATGTTCACTCACAGCAGAAATGAAGGGGGTACCATCCTGGCCAAAGCCTTGGTGATTTTGGTTTGGAACATTTCGAAGGACATAGGAAGTGAGGCAAAGTCCTTGAATCCCTTCCCCGCACCCTTCCAGTGCTTCACTTCACTGCCATCCATTTTGTAAGGAAAGCCTACAAGTTTTCAGAGTCATTTTGCATGGTAGAAATAGAGGAAAATTTGATATCTTTCAAATTACTTGTCTTTCCTTATTCTCCCCCCACCAATAATGTTATTGGTTTGGGGATAAAGAACTAAGAAAGTAGAAATGGAAAAAACAACAAGAAAGAGAGAAAGAGAGAGAGAGAGAAAGGGAGAGAGAGAAAGAGAGAAAGAAAGGAGAGAAAGAGAGAAAGGAGAGAAAGAGAGAAAGGAGAGAAAGAGAGAAAGGAGAGAAAGAGAGAAAGGAGAAAAAGGAGAGAAAGAGATAAAGAGAAAGAAAGAGAGAAAAAGAGAGAGAAAGAGAGAGAAAGAAAGAGAGAAAGAGAGAGAAAAAGACAGAAAGAATGACAAAGAAACAAAAGAATGAAAGGAAGGAAGGAAGGAAGGAAGGAAGGAAGGAAGGAAGGAAGGAGAGAAAGAAAAAAGAAAGAAGGAAAGAAATAAAGAAAGAACAAAAGGAAAGAAGGAAGAAAGAAAGAAAGAAAGAAAGAAAGAAAAGAACGAAAGAATAAAGAAAAGGAAAGAAAGAAAATGAAATTCATGAACAGCAGACCTGGATGAATGCCCTCTCATACGATTAAACGAGCCACAGTAGGGAAGCGCATGGTTTGGACCCAGGTAGCCTGGCTGAGAGCAGATAAGGAAACACAGGGCCACCATATGACTTGGCGTCAAAAAAATCCTTTCTGTTTGTAACCAGTATTCTGAGACCACTTAAAATCAGATCCAAAACTAATAATTCCCACTGCTGAATTGCAATGTCAAGCTGAACTGTCTGACTTGCCAGGTTTCTATGGTTAAAATTAATGCCCTTCTTGGCAAAGATTGTCATACTAGCAATTGGAGCCAACTGAAAGGAGCCAGAGTAGCCTGGTTTTCCTGATTCCTGGGTCCTTTTGAATTAAATTTCTGTGTTCATCTGCTTCCAGAACAGTAGAATGAGATGCAGACTGATCACAAGGACTCAAATTTTGCACATCTAGTAGCATGCAAAATTAGAGTATGAGTTAATAAAAGGAAGCTATCAAAAAGAAACTCAAGGCGTTCTCTCAATATAGGGAAGGACATCAGAAAAACATACAGACATCACTTTTCCAGTGTTAAGCCCAATGCATAAATTTGAGAAGCTCTAACAACATTTATTCCAAGCCTTTCATGCTAAAGAAAGAGAAGCAACGGCAATAGTTTCATCTAGATAGACATACTCTTTTCTTTGATATCTCTCAATCAAAACATGTAACTAATGCAGGCAACAAATGTAACTTTGTTGTAGTACTATTAAAAAATTAAGGAACTAAATAGACAATAAATGAGGTTTTACAATCTAAATGCAATGATTCCCGTCATCTTCCTAGCCATTATCCTGCCTAGGAAGCTTTCTGTGGCCCCCAAGATTGACCAGGCTGAAGAGGTTTATAAATGATGCAGAAGATAGAAAGTTTAGGACATTTATGTCATTTTAGAAGATTTCTGTCTTTTTGTCACCTACCTGTCTACTGTAATACTGTCCCTTGTTTTACTGATACACCTTTCTCTCTTATTCATTAAAAATATTGAACATGAAAACTACTTGTTTAGAATTTTTGAGTGGTGAAAGGGGTCAGCTATTACAAATCAACAGATCATACAAGAACAGTTCATTAATAAAAATAGAATTCCCAGCTCCTGTTCTGCTGCATGGAAACCTCATGTGCGCATGGTTTGAGCCCCAGAGGCCAAAGTAACAGGCATATCACTGGTATTGGACTAGCTAGCGTTGGTCTCATCCATAGTCAGTTTGCATATGATGTGAGTTCCTTTCAAAGTAAGGAGACTGGGGCTAAGTACCTTCTTACAGCCATTCAGGTGCCTTGCTGGGTAGAGGTGGCTTTCCACCCATCCACTCATTGAATTGCAGATATCATGTTGTTTAGGTCAGGAGTTTGCTGGTCATTCTGTTGGTAAGGAGTTTGTGCCTGCTTGTCAAGTTCTCTACCACTAGGCCAAAGACCTGGGTTCAATTCCTCGGTACCACATACATAGAAAAGGCCAGAAGTGTGGCTCAAGTGGTAGAACTCTATCCTTGAGAGAGCCCAAGAACAGTGCTCAGTCCCTGAGTTTAAGCCCCAGGACTGGAAAAAGAATGCTGGCCTCCAGTTCCTCCTAAATGGTTTTATTCTCTCTCTTCTGTGGCTTATCTCTCTATATGGAAGTTTTGAGGCATCCCCCTCTCCTCCTATATGGAAATTCTAAGCTCACCCCTGAGCTATTTCTATAGATAGACAGTTCTGCGGGTACCTGAGCATTTCCCATATAAGGCCTGTTTTTGTTGGGCTTGGATACTCCACCCAATCATATGGTTTTTGTCTTTAAAAGCTTGGTTCAAGTTCTGTTCTTGGCTTCTGGTCTTTGAGATAAGAGTCCACCTGCAGCCACCAGCTCTCCAATAATGACTCCCAATTTGACCTCTCAAGATGTGTCTTCTCTGTTTCTCAAAAGCTGAACTCCTGTACACTTCTCCTAAGGAGATCTGAGTATTGTTTCTCTTCATGTTAACTTTTTGCCTAAGGAGATCTGAGAGTCTTATGTGAGTAACAGACTGTCTGCTCACCATACCTTTTGTACACTGATCTTATTTTTTTTCAATTCCTATCTCTTCTCAACCTTTCATATAGGTTCTCGAAAAAATGCTTAGAAGACAGAATCCAGCTTTAGTATTCTTTTTCAAATCCTCTCATAATGTTCAGTGAGACCCTATAGTTATCTTTCTTGTAACTCTGTGTGTGTGTTTGAGGGTCCTGGGGCTTGAATTCAGGATGTGGCATGGTCCTGAGCCTTTTTTCTGGCCAGTCCTGGGGCTTGAACTCAGGGCCTGGGCACAGTTCTTGGACACTTTTGCTCAAGGTCAGCACTCTGCCACTTGAGTCACAGTGCCACTTCTGTCTTTTTCTGTGTATATGGTACAAAGGAATCAAACCCAGGGCTTTATTCATGTCAGTCAAGTACTCTACCACTAGGCCACACTCCTGGCCATGTTCGCGAGCTTTTTGCTCAAGGCTGATGGTCTACCACTTGAGCCACATCTCTGCTTGTGGCTTTTTAGATGTGAAAGTGTCATGAACTCTCCTACCCAAGCTTTTAATGGTTATCCTTAGATCTCAACCTCCTGAGTAGCTAGGGTTATAGGCATAAACCACTGGTGCCTTGCTATGGTAACTCCCAGTATATCTCAGCTGGTGCTTCATAAATCAACCACTGGGCCACCTCCTGTGCCTCAGGTCTATCTACTATATCACTTTGGGAAGATTTTCTTCCCTTCCTCTGGTCTGCCCGAATCTAACATTTACCTCTGATAAACTCACTCAAGACTAAGCCACAGCCAACTTCCTCCTCTGAAAACCCTTCCCTAAGTAGATCAAGAAGGAGTTTTAAGTCTTCTTTTCCTTCTAGGACTTGCTGCCTGCTTGCTTATGAGCTTGATCACAGAGTTATCTCCAAGAGCTGATAAAGAATCTCTTTAAACCTGAAAAGGTCATCTTCATTGTATTTAAACACTGCGCACCATGCAGTTTGACTTGGACCACTGATCATTAGCTGCTACAACATGTCACCCCAAATCATGAGAAATCTCTCAGAGAGCCCGGGTTTAGTAAAGTGAAGTCTCTGTTCAGACTTAAGGAATAGCTGCTCCCGCCTTGGAACGTCCAGCAAACCTTTTTAAATGAATTCATCAGTTCCCGTGGCTTGGGGAAGTTCCTGTCTTACTTAGGACTTGATTATCAACCAAGATGGCCATGACACCTTCTATAATTCATTTGTTTCACCTAAAATTTTCAACAGCAGAGCTGTGGTTATGTCACTGTAATACAGAGTGCCTCAAAGTGTGATTGTTTCTGAATTCTACATAAATGCCTATTTGGGGGAAAGTAACACTCTTCAGTGCTCCGTTCAATATTTTAGCGAGTCTTTACTAAGGGTGACCTCTATGCTAGGCATGATTTTTATTGTTAAAATATATTGAGTGTTGGGCAGCGTCAATAATGTTTTCCATACCAGTCAGTAGCGAAAGAAAATGGAGGTTCTTTATTTTGTACATCTAATCTACTTTTGTTCTCACACTGTTGGAGAATGGGATACAACTTGACTTTGTCAAGAATAATCATTGGATCATGAATCCTCACATCTTCCATTCTTCTTCAGTGGCATTCCCATTCTGGTTCTGAGACCTGTGAGGACAGGAGACCCTCAAGATCATGAACTGTAGAGATATAGGTATCTTAGAGCCCAAGAGAGCTCAAGAATATGGCCATTGAGTCCTTACTGTTCTCTAACTATATTAAGGTCTTCTGTGAGAATCTTTGATTCTTATCCCAGTCCTGCCTCTAGCTCTGACTTACACTGTCTGTCCTGCAGCAGTGGGTTTATTCTGTCCTTCTGATCATTGCTGGCTCAGGTATTCACCATTCACATACCTTCTCTGTTTCCTACTAGTCAAACGCCTGAAATTCCACATCCCATCATGGGGCATGAGATGGTAGAGTTTGAAGAGAGTTGGAGAAGAGGGAGCAGGATGTTGAGCTGCTTCCTGATTGTACACTTATTCAGGACTTGATCATCATCCAACATTGCCGTTACACTTATAATTCATTTGTTTCAACTAAATCTTGGGATAGCATAGCTGTTTGTGTCACTGTAATAGAGACTGCCTCTAGGTCTCATTACATCCTAATTCTGTATGAGTGCCTATTTTTGGAAAGTAACATTCTTAAATGCTCCCTTCAGTATTTTTTTGCAAGCCTTCACTAAGAGCGTTCACTATGTTAGGCATGATTTTTATTATTAGCCACTTGTCACCTATCTCTAGGACAACACCTCTCATATTATCGAAGGTGATTTCCTGGTCAGTTCAGTGCCTGAATATTTTTGCAACATGTAATAAATATTCACCAAAAAAATGAAAATAACAGAACTGTACAGTAAAAACCCGAGTTAAAAAAAGCAATTGTTTGATTCAACAGGCATTAATTTATCCTATCAAATTGCTATATAAGTTTCCAGGTACTTATTTTCCATTTCAAAATTTCTCCTTCTGTGGAAGAAAGGTTGTCAAAAAAGACTGTGGGCCAGTAGTTTCCTTCTGAGAACTACCTTTGGACAAGGGGTACTTGCCTAAAATGTGCCATGGCTGTGGTGATATCTAATCTTTCCAGGCAGTGTTCCAGGCAGGGCAAAATAAATCCAACTGTTCTGAGATTCTGCACAATTTCCCTTTCATATTTTTTTCTCTAATGGCCTTTGAACACCACACCCAGCTGAACTTGCTGTTACCATGCCCCAGGGTTTTAGCTTTAGAGGTAAAGTTAGGACACATGCCTTGGCCTGCCTTGGTCAGCTCTCTCTGTTTCCATCTGTCCTCTTCTCCTCTTGTTCCTCTACTTGAGGTGGAGAGACCAAATTTCTTGTCTTTATCTTTGCTAGTTCAACAAGAAGGACACTTTTCCTTTTGTTAGTGTGTCTCTTTTCTTCGTCCTCCACCTCTTCCTTCTCTCTTCTCTCCCCACCCCCCCTTTCTTTTTCTTTTCAGCATTTAAAAAATTCCCTCTCTAAATGCTCAACTCTTCTGCTAGGGATTTTGTTTTTCTAAGTTGGCTTTGAAAGTCAAGACTAATCAATGCCTTCTTTGTTCCCAAGAGTATCTGCCCGCCTCCTGGTAGGAGAGCCACTGTGAAAAAGGAGTAGGGCTCCTCAGAGGCAAAGAAATATGTGAAAATATTTCCTAAAATGCCTATTACATTCAGCCTAGATGATACAAATAGAATAATCACGATTGATATGAAAACACACCCACATTGCTTCATAATTATATAAAGTAATGATTTGAATGAAGACCTTTATATATTCTTTTATTATACACTCATTTCATCACAAGACAAAAGAATATACTTTATATATTGAGTACATAAGGGCCGGGAGTGTGGCCTAGCGATAGAGTGCTTGCTTAGCATGCATGAAGCCCTGGGTTCGATTCCTTGCTACCACATACACAGAAAAAGCCAGAAGCGGTGCTGTGGCTCGAGAGGTAGAGTTCTGGCCTTGAGAAAGCCCAAGGATAGTGCCCAGGCCCTGAGCCCCAGGGCTGGCAAAAAAAAGAGTACATAAAAAGAGTACTTTTTTCTTACATCTAGAAAGATAAAAGTATTATTTCTCTCCTCTCTTTGGAAACACATTATTAGAAGTCATTAGTAATAGCAATTATGCAAGAAAAACAATACAAGCCAGACAGAAAAGGTGGAATTAAATGAACTTTTTTGTGTTTATATGATCACATAAAATGATGTTTATTGAATTTTTTATTTTGTAGTTTTTGGTTTTGCTTTGTTTTATTTTCCTTTTGTGGCTGTTTTTCATTTCTGTACCTTTCATCTTATATTTAAGTTTTTAACGGGGAGAATAGAGGGTGAACAGAAATGTAGGGTGAAGGTTGAACAAATGCATCAGTGAAATTCACTAGATGGACACTATGTTGAAAATTATACAGCTTGTGGAGGAGGGGGTCAGAGGGGATAACTGGCAAAGAAAGAGGGAAGAGTTGACATTGTTCAAAATGAAATGTATTCATTACCTGACTTTAATCTGTAATCTCTCTGTGTAACATCTTTATAATAACAAATTTTTAAGGAAAAAAAAGAGTACACTTTTTATTATACTTCATGCATACTTGATATTATATGGAAGTAATATTACCATTATCAAATAAAGATATTATATGAGTTAATCCCCTCCCACTGTCTCTTTCTCTGTCTCAGGAGAAAATCACTTTTTTGTTATTTTTTTTTGTATGTGTGTGCACCAGTCCTAGGGTTTAAATTCAGAGTCTGAACACTGCCCCTGAGCTTTTTTGCCTACGACTAGTAATTGAGCACTTGAACTACGGCTCTACTTCCTTCCTTTTAATGGGCAATTGGAGATGAGAGTCTCAAGGACTTTCTTACCCATGCCAGTTTTGAATGATGATCCTTAAATCTCAGCCTTCTGTGTAGTCAGGACCCAGCAAAAGAATTCGTTTTTGAGGAAATGATCCTTATGCAATCTTGGAATTTTAACTTTGCAAACCAGTTAACCTCTGCTTTACTTTCATGAAAATTGATTTGCCCAAAGAAAAATGGATGGTTCCTTTGCCTTGTTCTTTCCTTTTTCTTTCTTTCCTTTTTTTCCAGCTTTTTCTACGTATTTGGTACCAAGGAATCAAACCAAGATCTTCTTGCATGCTAGGCAAGCATTCTACCACTAGGACAAACTCCCTGCCCTTCTTCTTCTTCTTATATCACAAAATTGCATTTGTGGAACTTATGTTACATAATTTTAAATTATCATAAAATAGGAAGCATAGATATATGTATTTATATTCTCTTCCTGTTAATGATTTATTTTAAGCATATAAATAATTCTAGCCATTATTTTTTTATTTTTTTTTTTTTTGCCAGTCCTGGGCTTGAGCTCAGGGCCTGAGCCCTGTCCTTGGACTTTCTCAAGGCTGGAGCTCTACCACTTGAGCCTCAGCACCACTTCTGGCTTTTTTCTATGTATGTGGTACCGAGGAACCGAACCCGGGTCTTCATGCATGCTAGGCAAGCACTTTAACCACTAGGCCAAACTCCCGGCCCCTCTAGCCATTATTTCTGTTTCAGTAACTAACATATATTTGGAAGTTGTAAAAGCCACAAATTGTAGTTTCTGAGACCCTACCCATTGAAGGCTTAAACCTAAACACATTCATCTTATCATTTAGAATTTTTCTATAGAGTCTGGAATACTAAAGAAACCAAATGAATTATCAAATGAAAGTGAAAGCCCACTTTTCCCAATTTTCTGCAGTCTTTTACACCCTTTTTGTTTTGGGGAGTGTGACATATATTTGCTGTCTGCAATGGTCTGAATATATTTCTTCCAAAATTTAGATACTACTAATTGATAGTATTAGAACAAATGAAACTAAGAGGTAATTAGATATTAGAGACTCCTTCCCATTTGAATGGGTATTAAATGACCTTATAAAAGGGCTCCATGATGAAACCTTTGCTTAGTTTTCTCCCCTACTTTGGTAGGACTCCTTCCCTCCAGCGGTTACAGTCCTCACCACATAATGAAACCTGTAAACTTCCCAGCCCTCCAAAGTGTGGGAACATTTTCTGCTATTTATAAATTATCAAGGCTCAGGTGTTTTGTTACAGCAGCATCAACAGACAAAGACAGTATCCCTTAACTCCTCAAGAAATGATTGAGAAAATCTTTGCAAAAAATTTGATCTCTATTCATTGTATTATGATCCCTGAACCATGCCTGTTTTCTCTATGATGAAAATTGCCCCCGCCCATGTTCATCTCCACTGACAAGTTTATTAGGGATTGTTCGGTATAGTAAATTATATTATTTTCAACTTATGCTGGGGTTACTAAAACACAACTCACCATTATTGGAAAAGCATCTGTGTATCTCAGCCCATTTGATGTACACCAAAGCAAAATATCAGCATTCACTTACTGAACCCAATTTTTTCCTAAGGCCATAATAAAAGATAAAGGAACAAGCCAAGAAGCACCAGTATATTTCTATTCAAATACAAACTTCATTTTAACTTATTTAATAAGGACACCCTCTAGATCATCAGCAACTTTTTCTTGAGAGCAAGGTCCAGAAGAATAGAGAGTAGACATCAGAAAAGCAGATAGGGCCAAAGAAGTCACCTAGAAGAGAGCAACGACAGACGTGTCATTCTGACTTCTCTAGCTTAACCATCTCTTGAAAAGGAACATTTTTAAAAGAAAATTCTTTCATTCTAATTCTAAAGGAGACAGCTATGTACACTGTAGATTGCTCTGTGGTGACAATTTGAGAGGTGACAACAATTAGTGATAATAATAAATGTATGTCAGTCTTGAAAATAGATGTGCTTTGAAATTTTTTAATGATTTGCAAGAGTCTATCTATTTCATTTGACTCCTATAGATTGTCTATTCTGCAAAAAATTTCTACTGTGCTTCTTCTTTCATGTAAATCATAAAAATGTGAATCAGAGCTTTACCATTGAAATGGCAACTTCGACCTATTTTATAAAATATGCATGTCAATCTATTGAAATATAAAGTAATGAACCTGATTTCTCATGCCATACACAAGAACCCATTTCACTACCTGTAATCACATTTCACACTATATGAAACCAGAACATAATGAACATTCATAAATCATATAATAGAACCATGACACCTTTCAAATTTGTAATATCTTTTGAACAATCCAATGGATGATTAAAGATATCTTGAAAGTTATTTTTCTAAAGCAAAACCAGAGGCTTTATAAATATTTGAAAGGAAAGAAATCTAGACAAGTTTAGATGGTTGCTTCTATTCTAGGTATTTTTAAATTCCATAACCACACCATGTTGCTTTCTAAGAAATTAACTGAAAGAACCAATTAGAGACAACATTTTTATAATAATAACTAGCAGGCCCCTTGGTTTACTTTTATTGTAGTATTGGTAGTTCGTTGAGTATTTTTTCTTTCTGTAGAAAAAGAGAATTAAAATTGGTCCCTATTCAAAGGCATTCCTCTGGATATGCTCTGGTTCCTCAGGGAAGGATAAATGCCTCAAGTGCTCATCAGCTTACTGCCTTTTGTTTACAAGGTTCAATTATCATAAGTGTGAATGTGTCTGTTGAGATTTTGATATAGACCATAAACTTAAAAGCCATGGATGCTCAAGCAACATGGGTGATCTGAATTGAAAAGGAAAAGAAAACCTCTATCCATCACTATTTCTTTCTCTTGAAAATGAGAATCATAGAAATTGGAGAGAACAACATTAAATCATTCCTTCTTTTAAGGTACAACTGATAACTGTAAGAATATTGAACGGGGAGAATAGTAAAACTTTTACATCTTACAGAAACCAAATACCAAATTGGCTTTCTGATCTCTGAGAAGTGAGGTTTTCAGGGGTGACAGGGTGACCTATTTTTGTGGGTCGTACAGCCTCAATAACTCCTCCCGAGTCTCCTAAAGAGATCTAGTATGCTAGTACTGAACAGCTACCCAGTGCAAATTTCTTCAAGGCAATGCTAGGAAAAACAAGGAAACCCTTGTTCTCCTGATCATGGGACACCTGATTCCTGGGTGTGGATGCCTGTGGTTCTGGTGAACCTTCCTTTACTCTTAGATTCAAGAAAGGAAAAGAGCTGCTTTGAGGGTTGTACCAAAATGCATTCATACTGATTTGTTAAACACGAACAGAGAGAAAAGGAATTAAGACAGAGTAGCAAGATTTTTTTTTACAGATCTTTGGGTATTTATATTCTTATGACACCAAGATTGGTCAAGGAGAGAAAATCTTGTGTAAAGTAAATTCTGATGTGGTTTACCCAGATAGGAAATGATAAACCAGCCACCTGCATGCCACAGAGGCCAAGCTCTTTGAATTTCCTTGCTAACCCCAAACCAGAATATACTACTTGTTACATGCTTCACATAAAATCTCCTGAAAAGAGAATTCATGAGAGAGAGAGAGAGGTGTCATAATATAATGAGGCAAAGATTTATTGCTCAAATGATTGCTGATCTGGCTTTTTAGTTATTTTTGGTTCACACCCCAAGCCTCTGGCTTCAAAAGCATGTTGAGTTTAATAAAGTAATACACTCTAGTGTCCTGTGCTTCCAGAGGTCAAGAGCAAACCCCTGACACCCCACTAACGCCTCTCAGAAGGCAAACAGAAATGGGGGAAAAGGTCTTTGGACAGTGTGGGGAAAAACTGGCACAATTCTCAAACCATTTCTTCGGGAAGATGAAATTCTCATGGCCATTGGCACATTGAATCCCAGCTCTCCAGCTCACAAACCATCTGAGTTACTGTATCAGGAAAACACAATAATAATAATAATAATAATAATAATAATAATATACTTTTTAAGATCTCTATGAAGGTTTAATATCTAACTCAGATAAACATCTATCTTAAACAGAAAATACACTTAATCAAGAATACCTATTATAATTATTATTTTGAAGACTCTAGGGGCCTCTTTCATTCTTTCAGGTGATAAAACAATAATTAAGGAAAAAGATTAAAAATCCAAAGAATTTTGTGTACATGAAAAGTGTCAGCTGGAAGAAATTAAGCATCCAGAACAATTCAGGCAGTCTTCACAACTCAGCCCCATTATGGACAAAAGTTGTTACTACAACCCTTAAAGGAATCACAATGTTGTAGTGAAAACTTAATGTGCATCAGTATGGCAGTAAATTACTAAAGAAAGATTAACTTTAGTATAAGCTGTACAAGAAAGAAATGGGCAATATATGCTTTAATTATTTCTATAAAATCTTTTCAAATTTAAAAAATACATTGGAGTTGGGGGTGTAACAGTGATAGGATGCATACTTGGCGTGCTCAATCAAGCCTCGGGTTCAATTCTGTCCCAAAGAGAAAAAAACTGATTGTTTTAATTTTTTATTTCTAGACAATAAGGAATGGGTTTCAAATTAACCTATATCAAAATATTTTTCACTTAATAGATTTGCAAACATGAAAAAGTGTGTTGTGTTGTTATCATGGTTGAGCTAAAGGAGGATGTTTTTTAATATTATGTGTAGGAATAAATATTGGTAGAGCCAATTTCTAAGATGGTAAATTGGTAATAGCTGTGAAACTATTAATATGTATTTTAGTTCATACTAAAATATACTCTCAAATGTATGAATTAAAGGCTATGACAAGGCTATTCTTTTCAATACATATTTTCAATATCAAAATATGAGAAATAATGTTAGCTAATAATATAATGTGTACGTTATTGAACAGCTGCTTTGCACATATAGTAGAATAGAATTTGCACATGTTAAAGAGAAAGATTGACACCACTCAGCAATCCAGTGTTTGCTGAGTATACCCAAGGCCCTAGGTTTAATCCCCAGCATTGCATATGAGAGAGAGAGAGAGAGGGAGAGAGAGAGAGAGAGAGAGAGAGAGAGAGAGAGAGAGAGACAGAGACAGAGACAGAGACAGAGAGACAGAGAGACAGAGAGACAGAGACAGAGAGACAGAGAGACAGAGAGAGACAGAGACAGAGACAGAGAGAGAGGTTCTTTGAGACTGGTCAAAAAATAAGTTCCAAAATTTGTTTAAGTACTTGTTGGTTCCTGTAAATCACAAGTATTTCATGAAGCTTCTTATTTTCCCTAGGTGTGGAAATATGTCTGAATAAAAGGAAACATACTGGGAAAAATAAGTTCCAATATAACTTTGAGGACAAAAGAAATTGGCATGAAAAGTATAAATCGTATACAAATGGGTGAATGGATAAATCTATGCATGTATTATTCAGAGATTAATAAAATGTGTCAGAATGATATAGTAGAAGTCAGAAGTGTTGGGTGAATTGAGTGGTTCAACCTGGAAGAGTTAACTTTTATTCTTGTGTACTCTTGTCTTTTCAACCATGTGAATGTGTTAACTATTCCCAAAGCAAAATCAGTAACCTCTTTGCCCCTCAAGCTAGTGATCTGATTAAGTGACTAGTAATGGGGAGTACTGAGTGGGGACAAAGCCTGACATTATACAAAGGAAGGTAGATGCTCCCTGCATGGCCCACGATGAAAGCAGGTCAGTACTCTCACCCTGTGAGCACAGAGATAGGGACCAGATCAGATTCTGCCTAGGAAAGAAAGCTATGTGGTCTGTGATGCTTTTTGTTTTCTTGTAAAACAAGATGGATATTGGTTTCCTGAGTTCTCTAACCAGCCAACCTATAATTGGTGTGTGATTACAAATAAGTTACAGAAGAGGTAATTAGCAAATTAGATTTTTTTCTAAAAATCTGTGCTTTGTGAAACGTTCATAATCACAGTTGTGTACAACCCAGTGTCATTTTTATGCTTCCCTATTCAAGAGGTAGAGGAGCAGCTCCTAACTTGTTTGTTTTGGGTGCCAGTATTGGAGCTAGAACGCAGGGCTTCAGTATTTTCTAACTTCTTTTTCTTCTTTTTTATTATTAATAATCTATAGAAAAATCCTACTCCAAATCTTGACTTAGAGGAATTAGGTAGTTCCTATAACTTCATCACATTTTACTGTCATGTCATTTTTTGCCAGGTATAATAATTGAGCCTGAGTATTATAAGGGTGGTTTTGTTTCATTTAGACACAATAAGATATTTTCACAGTAAAAACAGTGACTTCAAATTTTAAAACTTTGAGCTAGTAAATTTGTATATCCATCTCTTGTTATGCTATGGTTTAGATATTGTATGATTTCCCCAAAGTGGAGAAATTGGGAAGTGGAGGAATTAGAGAGAGGTCGGACCTTTTGTCAGTTCACGCCCCTGGGATCCTGGCCCCTCAAATGGCTTAAATGAGTTTCTGCATAACCCCTTAGTAGTCCTCACGGGTATGTCAGTGGTTATAAAAGATGCAAGCCTATCACAATGAAACATTTTCCGACACATAAATAAAGATAAAAAACAGATGGGGGTAGAAAAGTTTGGCCTCTCTCCTTCTCTGCTTCCTGGTCCCAGATGTGGTATTTCCTTCCACATAAGCTTTGCCACCTGCCATAGAGATTCTTCTGAGCTTACATGGTGGTGTTAGAATTTTTCTATTCTGGTAAATTAATACAATTGACATATCCTCAGCTCCCAGAAAACTGTCTGACATGAAGTAGGTATTTGATATATATTTACTAGGTGACCGAGAGTGAAAATAGATGAAATAATCTACTTAATAATATTAAAAAGAATCTTAAGAATCAGTAGGCCAGGGGGACGGTAAAGGGTACCAAGACATGTGAAAGGGTATCAATGTATGTGAATTAATGTACCTTCTATATGACAAATATCATGTAACCCTTTTACTAATTACAATAAAAAATATTAAAAAAAAGAATGAGTAGGCCAATTGCATCACAGCTATACTAAACCACCACCTTTCTTTCCTTTTCTTTTTTAATTCCAAATGTATTCTCAGACTTCTGCTATCTCAAAGGAAGAACACTGCAAAACGTGTCAGCTATGTAGATATTTTTAAAGGAATAACTATTATTTAGTAAATTCTGGTCTTAAGAAAATCATGTATGTTATATTTACTAAGCAATGTTGAATACTTTTATGTTCTTCCAGCTACACCCCAATCTGCAGCACCTTAGAATGGACCTGGTTTGGGGTGTGTCAGTATCGAAGCTGGAATCATGCCAAAGTCAGGAAGTGTTCAAGCAGCTTAGCATACCACCATCAAATGCCAGAATAAGACTTGATGAGTCACATAGGAAAATATTATCCAAGTTCTTCAGCCTCCCATCCGGTTATCCCTGGAAAATTAATATACTTTCATTCAATCATTTGTTAAATGTTTACTTATTGTCTACTATGTTCCCTATGGATTGCGTGTCTTTTTTCTGTTTTTGGCTAGTCTTGGGGCTTGAACTCAGGGCATGGGTACTGTTCCTGTGCTGTTTTTGCTCAAGGCTAGCACTCCGGTCTTTTCTGTGTATGTGGTCCAGAGGAATCGAACCCAGGGCTTCATGCCTGGTAAGCAAGCACTCTACCACTAGGCCACATTCCCAAACCCCATGGATTTACAACTTTTATCCTCAAATAATAATGGACTCAGCCCTCCCTAATACTAAGCACCACCATGTTTGCTTATAGGAGCTAAAAATTCTTGGGGCACCTTCCTTCTATGTATATATATATATGAACATATATACGTATATGTATCACATATATATGCACGTATATATACCACACACACACATATATATACTCACATATATTTATGTATACACACTCATATATATATATATATATATATTACTGTCTATATGTACTACTGCCTCTGGTTTCAGGGCTACTGCATGGCATACTGGAGATGAGAATTCTGATCCATTTCTTGTTTAGGGATTTATGGCATCATGTAAACACCAAGAAAAGCCCATGTTGCTAAGAGGACTTGAGGCTACTAGGTTTAAGTGAAACATTGCCACTGCCTCGTATTAAAATGAGGATACATCAACAAGAAAAGCTGATAGCAAGCTCAAAGTATTATTGTTTCCTATGTATATCCTAAGCGAAAAAAGTCTCAAGGAAAGAAAAGTTTTTAAGGTTAAGCCATTAGGTCTGTGTTATGTGTTGTGTTCTTTTCCTGGAAGATCCTGGTGATTGTCCTGTGACTACAAAATTAAAGGATACAGTGTCAACTTTTATCTATAAAACTTCAGTACACAGAAAGCTTCATTAATCATCAATCATAGCCACAATCTCAGTTCATCACTATGCTTGTTAGATTCCAAGATGACCTACAAACTTAAGAGGTCTTATCAGTCATAATCATCAGGGCTGTCCATGTTAGCAGCATTTGGAACTCAAAGCTACAAGGCTTTGCGTCCTGACCCCTTCTGCCTCTTCCAGTATTTCATACAATAGTCCAAATTTCTTTGGCCCTAAATCACTAAGCCTGTAGATTCACAATATACAATAGTCCTGCTAATATAATGAAGGTAATATACCCAGTTTTTAGGTTTGTTATTTGCTGACTACATTATTTCCTGGTGAATAATGTATTCAACAGCCTGTCTTTATCTAGTCTCCTTAGAGGATCTGTGCAGTCTAACGCTCAGTGTTGTCAATTGCCGTGCTATTGTAGATGTGGTAACATAGCACTTGGAGACGAGGAAAAGGATCTAAAGAAATAATACTTATATATTATTACCTGAGCCAAACAATGGTGATGTTCTAACAGGATTTGATAACAACTGCTTCCCTTCTAGCCCACGTACAGATTCTTTATCACAGTAAAGAAAGTGGTATTAGAATATACAGATGTCACCTAGAAATAAGAACAATCATTTTCCAGCACTAAGTTTTGACATAAAAGCTTTTCTGATTCACTGGCAAGTGGATGGAATTAGAGTAAATCATGTTAAGTGAGATAAGCTAAGACCAAAGGAACAAAAGGTCCCTTGAAATGTGGGTATTAGATCCAAACAATACAAGAGAAAGACTCAACACTCAGGTACTCCAGGTCATTGTCATGAGATATAAATATATTTATATAGGCATCTAAATCTATGATAGGGTATATATTCTATAAATATATACTGATATATATATAGATCGATATATATCTATGACAAAGACTCAGCTTAATTTTAACTATGTTCTTCAATTTATGTGCCAGTGATTGTATATATTCTTTTCTTGAATACTTATTTATAGAATGTGACATTTGAAATATGATGTAAAAACTCAGTGTTAATGAAAACTTTCGATAAAAAACTTTTTAAAAAATCTTTTCCGACAATTTTATACTTGAGCCAGTGCACGATTGTCTGTGAATGCATGAAAACAGTGTACAGCTCAAAGCCACTTTATTGTGTGATCTGCTATATCCATTTGGGACATGTTTACACGACATAAAAGAATTATATTAGCTGGAATTACACAGATATTTTAATGTGAGTGTAAGAAATCAGAATGTATGAATTTACTCTCTTTTATTTAACAATATCTTAAGGTGTATCCACCAAGGTGCTGGAAAGAGAGAAAAAGAAAAATATATCCTATATCCCTAAATCTAACAGGGAAGACACTGAGAGGTAAATTAAAGTTATCGCTGTGGTCATCTATGGGTGCTAAGCTGGGAAGAGTTCACTCATCCTTGCTTGACAGCAGTCAGGAAAAGGCTGTGCTAACAGGACATTTGGAAAGTAAATGGTAAGTGGCCATTATGATTATGGTATGCATCAGGGATTATAAGAATTATAGAAAATGGAGTATGATGTAATAATCCTCCAACAATAAGACAATTGTTCATAGAGTATTTAACACAGAGTTCTTTCAAGGAGTTTATAATCTGGGTTAGGCAATTATAATGGATTTCATTTAAAACTTCTTAGCCTCATTTGGGCGTGGTGGCTCATGCCTGTATCGGAGCTACTCAGGAGACTGAGAACTGAGGATTAGGTTCAAAACCATCTTGGGCACAAAAGTACTTGAGACCCATGAACCACCAGAAAACTGGCAGTGGTGCTGTGGTTCAATGGGTAGGGCGGTAGCCTTGAGCTGAAAAGCTCAGAGAGAGCACCCAGGCCCAGAGTTCAAGTCCCACAACAGACCAAAAACAAAAACATTAATAGCCTCAAGTCCTATTACTTAGCTATATGGCTTCTCCTTAGTGTTTACATGATGGCATGAGTATCTAAGCAGACAGACAAAGACAGAGACAGGATATGTACATGTGTATCTTATCCAAGATATATATATGACAAGATAAAGAGAAAAAGCATATACATATGTATGATAAGATATATAGAAAAAAAAGTTATATACACCATTCATGTGCATGTGTGAGCCGAGAAGATGCAAGTGCTAACGAGCATCATAGTAAAACATGAAGGCTAGAGCAACATGAAGTCAACTGATGCCGTAGAGATACTGGTGATAGAAGAACTTCAGTAGAACCAGAGTGTGTGAAAGGGTAGCAGGCTTAGTTTTAGACAGAATGGCAAAGAAAAGGCATGGGCCTAGAAATTTGTTAAGTAGGCCATTACAAGCACAAAAAAATATAGAAAATCTAGGACAACATGACTTACCTGACTTAATAAAGAAATGTGTTACAAGCAGAACAATAAGATTGAAAAGTAACATTGGCTTTCTGCTCTTGATCTAAAAGTTTTTGGTCCATTCCTTATGACTCTCTCAGCTCCTTCTTCCTCTGTCTCCCTTCTGTGTTCCAGACTGCTTTTTCTAAAGTACTAAAAATGGTTTACAGGTCAAAAGTAAGTCACAACGTTCCAGGAATAAAACCTGAGATTCACCCTAATGAATGAAGGATAGATGGTGCTGATTAAATTCTGGTAGAATCACCTTCAAAGGCAATCCAAACAGAAAGAAGGGAACATTAGAAAGTGGAGAATGGATTCCAGGTAGACAACCAAGGCCTGGCAATTATAGCTTCACTTCTTATTCTCTGTATCAAAAAAAATGCCACATAAAAGATATTCAAACCAGCATCAGCATGTTTAGAAGTCTAATGTCCTGAAAACTTTAACAAGACTCTGGTAGGCCCCCCCAAAAAAAGACAGGATGAAATTAATAGACCACTAAACATTTGAGTTGAAAATAGTTTAGTCAAGGTAGCATTGTCCAAAGCATATTAAATGAAAACTTAAGTCTCTCATGAGGTTTCCAGATAAAAGAATTAATAGTCAAGACAACATTCAGTTTCTCACATAAAATACCCTTAAAGAGATATGTCTTATTAATATGAAATTACACATCTAGTATGAGTTGTAGAGTGAAACGTGTCTAAACAAGAGGGTCTCAGATTTGTTTTACCTATTCCCACTCCTCATACTCCTCCATACAATGTTTCTTATATTTTGTGGAAGCAATGCTTTGGCTTTTATGGGATTTGCCACTTACTCTCAGCAGAGAAGGCCAAGAACAGTTCACTTCTATGAATTCTTCATAGCAAATGGCATTGGCTCTTTCTTTCTTGTGAACGTTATGCCTAGCATCTGGAGAGAGTTTCAGGCTTCCTTTAGTAGCTAGTGAAGACAGGAGCTCTCAACCACTCTTCTTTCCGCCTTTGCAGAAGCAACAAAAAGGATGTAAATCCTGGAGCCTCTCAGCAGTTATGGTAACCTGGGACACACTATCTGACTTGTCTTAGTGGACCAGCTGTGGACAGTACCAAAGACAGTACCCGTACAGTTTCTCTAGTCTTAGAAATCAAATGCCCCTGCAAAAAGTGACTCTACTTTTATATATGTGGCTCTAACACAGATCACCAAAAGTAAAATCTGATAAAAGGAAAGGAAGCAATTTACAACGTAAGTGTTCCTTTCTAAAGTCAGGGACTGAAATCCTAGCTTCCACTGAGAAAAAATTTTAAAATACAGACAAAAGTAGAAAGAATAGTATGAGATACCGTGTATTCATCTGTAACCAATTCTGACATTTGTCAACTTGTTCTCATCTGTAGTGTCTAACATTTCCATTTGTTTTCTGGCCTTTAACAGTGCATATGTTGCCAGACCAGAAAACAAACGAAGTGTATATCATTTCAACTGTGATGTCTTCACTATTCTCCTCTAAAGCTGTATTTGCTGATAAAGCAAATACAGAACATATTCTGGACATACCACATATCAAAGTTAACATAATTAACAGTAATTCATTAATATTGCCTAACAGTTAACTTCATATAGAAAAATTCAAGAATATCTTGATTTTTTCATAGAGTTGTAGAGTCAATTAAAATGAAGATCCAAACAAAACTCTCATGATGAGAAGGGGTATCAATGTTTGTGAAAAAATACACCTTCTATCTGGCGAATATAATGTAACCCTTCTATTAATTTTTTATAATAAAAAATTAGCAAAAAAACCCACATATTTGATTTTCTTGTACCTGTCTCAATTTTAGCCTTTACTACCTGTTTTCATTTTTGTATTGTTTGATACATATTTTTTCTTTTTGATAGATATATTTGAAGATATTTTCAGGCTGCATTATCTTCAGGTAATCAAAAGAAACAAAACAAATATATATTCATACAGAGTATGTAAAATATCAAATGAACTTATTATGTCAACCTTTGCATTTTTAAAGTCATTTTTAGTCTTCTGCTATTTTTTGCCAGTTCTGGGATTGAGCTCAGGGCCTGAGCACTGTCCTTGGACTTTCTCAAGGCTAGAGCTCTACCACTTGAGCCTCAGCACCACTTCCGGCTTTTTTCTATGTATGTGGTACCAAGGGATCGAGCCCGGGTCTTCCTGCATTCTAGGCAAGGACTCTACCACTAGGCTAAACTCCTGGCCTCTTCTGCTATTTCTTGCAGGTCAAAAACAACAATAAGCTTAGTTCCTTAGCAATAATTAGATTTTATAGCTAATTAGATTTTAATTCATATGAATGAGGCAGGACTCCAACCCAACATAATATTTGACAATGCCTATTTATTTTTCATTACTTGAGACTGTACTTGGTCTTTTCATTTGAAGTATGCCACCGGCATTGTTTTATGAATAAGGTCTCACTAACTTTGCCAGGGCAGTTCATGATTCTCCCATCTCTACCTTCTATAATAGGCATATGTCACCACGTCTACTGTTGATAGTCATTCTTGAGTAATAAGTTAAGATGTAAGTATTCTAATCTGATATAGTCTCCTCAGAAGATTTGCCCAGATTCAACTAAGTTACTGAAGTATTTCTATATTCCTTTTATTTTATTAAACATCTGTCATTTTAATGGACTACCATGTGATGCTTTAAATTAGTAGAGTTTAGTAGACAGTACCCATACATGCTTCATTTGATATACTGTGACTGCAAATAAATTTACAATGCAAAACATGCTGAGTTTTAGATGCCTTCTTCGGGATTTTGCTGGTTAGTATCCTATCAGAAAAGTTACATGCTAAATGGGTCTCTTCATTGGCAAAGGCACTCGTTTCTAAGACTTTATTTCAAAGAGATGAAGAAAGAAAAATAAATTGTAAAGAGAATGAGTAACACAACCTTTCAATTGCAGGTATTTCAATTGATTAACTGTCAGACCAAGCATTTCCCTAAATTCAGCAAACCAACTCAATCTGTCTCTTGTCATATTCTTTGCAATTTGTTAAGGCCTTTTCTCCAATCAAGAACACTAAACACCAACTATTAGTTCAGGCTTGATTTATAGGTTAGAATTCTCTGCAGAAAAAAAAAAACCTGTACATAGCATAATTCCACAACCCAGTTATTCAAGTCTCTTATAACAGGCAAAAAATGTGCTAAAGACTTTTAAATAAACATGCAAGTGGTGCGTGATAAGATCCGTATTATTTTCTCCCCATCTTTCCCCACAATACCTCTCCATGTCCTACACTTGGTAGCTCTCCTGTAAACCACTCCTTTCCAACATGAGTAAGAAACATAAAATGTCCTTTTCCTTTTAAGTACAGGTTAATTATGTAATCGTGCAATATTGCTAGGTGCTGATTTTAGAGATTGTTTGGAAAGAACAGCATGTACATCTGTAATCTCATTCCTTAGCACATATTAAAGCAATTTTGAGTTTAAAAACTCTATTCATTCATGGCAACAACAAGGACAAAATTGTTAAGTTTTGGCCATGTGGGATATGCCATTTTCCAGTGTTAATTTTGATAAAGTAACTTCAGTATCATCAGTAGCTGAAAAACTAGAATTCAACCAGCTGGCAGAAGGACCATGGAATTAATATGTCTTAAAATGAAGGTCAGGGGGAAGTTAAATTACTGACCAAATGAGTAACAATCTTTCCCTTGACATATAGCCTAATTTTCCAGTACATCTCCAGGCAAGATTGTGTAGCAACATTTATTTAAATCATTTTATTTCAATTTTTTTGCTTTATACTAGAAAGAGCATGACTCCAATCTAAAATTGGTGCTCTGAAAGAGTAATAAAAACATCTTCCTTGACATAATCCTTGTGTCTTCTGCAGGGCAGAGGCAATCAACAACAGCATATGTGTGTGTGTGTGTGTGTGTGTGTGTGTGTGTGTGTGTGTGTGCATGCTCATGTGATCTACCATGTGGCTCTATCCATGTACAGCTTTCCAATGGGCTTAGCTACCTACATGAGACTTTCTTCCTTCTTTTCTTTGTGCAATTAAAGTTTCTTGATCTTGACATCTAAAGACTTCGACAGGAAGAATTTGAGGTATGGCTCAAATGGTCCAGACTAGAAATGTTCATTTTGGCCATGTCCAAATAAAGAAAATATAAAAGATCTACAGGCATTTGCTGGATATATACAGATGCAGTAAATCCTTAGTGACCAGCAACTACCTGTGCAAAATAGTTTTTAATCATAGTTTGGGTGATAAGGTAGGGGAGATAGACAGACATATAGATACATAAATACATAGATTTGTGTGTGTGTGTGTGTGTGTGTGTGTGTGTGTGTGTGTGTGTGTATAAAACACTACTGCACGATTGGAACCTGAACTCGAGTCTAAGCACTGTCTCTGTGCTTCTTTTGCTCAGGACTAGCACTCTTCCACTTAAACAAGAGTTCCACTTCTAGAGATTTTACTAGTTTATCAGAGAAAAGAATCTCATGGACTTTCCTGACAGGGATTGGCTTTGAACTGAAAGTCTCATATCTCAGCTGCCTGAGTAGTAAGGATTACAGGTGCCTGGCAAAAGTTATATATTTTTTTAAAAATGTAACTGGGTAGTTGAAAAACATCAGTTTATTAAAAGTATGCAAAGCTACAGATGGAAAAAACATGAGACCCCAGTATTCTGGAAAAGTTACTAACAAAACAAAGTTTAGCTAGAAGAATCTGTGACTGGGAAGAGTCACAGAGAAGAATGTCCAGTCCAAAGGAAATGTATAGACTCCATCTTAGCCCATAGATTGGGATATTTGGAAACAGGAAAATTTTTATCCTCAAGACTTAAGGAGATAAATTAACCTCTATTTATAAATGATTTTTATGCTTTTAATAATATAATTTTACAAAGAGGTATTGTATATTCCCATGTCTACATGTAGTGTTCTTCGATTAGATTCAATTCTTCTGTTCTTTCTTTTCTCATACACTTTCACCTACTTTAAAAAACAAAAAAACAATATTTAGTGAGTTTCTTATGCCATTTTCTGATATGAATATATTATACTTCAATTACATATACCATCCATTACATACATTCCCTCCCCCCTTGCCCTAATGCTTGTTCCCTCTAAAAATTGACCCACTTTTGTGTCCATGCCCTATTTTACTTTTTTAGGCATAAATTCTGATTATGGGAGAAATTTATGTCTGAGTGTGGCTTATTGTACTTAACATGATTATCTCCAGTTCCATTCATTTTTGACACTTTTATAGGGAAATTACTTTTCCTGTACAAAATCCTTGATTTCCTGCAACTTCAAATCAATATCAACCCTGTTTTCATGTGAGTACCACAAGACTAGAAAAAACACTAGGAAAAAGCTTGGTATTTCTACTATAGGGATAGTCAGACATTAGGATATGTCACTTTCTGTTCCTATTGCTATATAACAGCCACAGCTAAAGGAGATTCCTTTAAAAGAATGCTGATATTTTTGGCAGGGGGGATGTGTTGCAATGTATGTGTTGGAGGAAAAAAATCTTTTTCTTAGGCATAGTTGCTTCCAGGAACAATGTGCTGATAAAGCAATCCATTGAGTGAAGCTTTTGGAAGCACCAGGAAACAGAATCAGCCACCATACCTCATTTGTCCTTTAGACTTCCCACTTCAGTCCTCATGAAATATGCACCCAACCTGGTGTCCATGAAACAAAACCATATATTAGTAAAAATGACAGACCTGAAAAACAATTTCATGTGGAATTGATTACATTGTATAATGCTCTGCCAGTTCTGGACCACCTGATTCTAGACTCTGTTTAATGAGAAGAAACTGAAGTCCTCAGGTAGTTAAGACTTTAAAACTTCTATTAAAAATTCAATCCCAAGTGTATTTCATTCATTAAAATAATGTATTACCTATTTGAGCTCATTAACATTTGATGATGTGAAATTCTCTGGTGTAGGAATTACTTACAAAGCCAAAATGAATTACCTAGCAACTAATGTTTTGGTTATCTTGAGTTTTTTTCTCTCCCCTTTAAATCACAAATGTAATTTCCCACCACCAATAATCAGCCTTTCTGGCCTCTCTTCTTCACCTGTAGAACCATGGCTTTCAGTCTGCCTTCCCTCATTTGTCTGTTTCAAAAGCTTCCTGATTATTTTCTCTCCTTTCATTTCATTCACTAATTTATGCACTCAGTGACTGATGAATGTCAAGCACAAGAGAAGATTGCAGAGGAAGTGTGTGTGTGTGTGTGTGTGTGTGTGTGTGTGTGTAGTTCATAACTTTAAACAGCATGGCATTTTTCCACTTAGTGCCACAAATGATCTTTCCATAGTATAAATATGATCTTGTCATTTGTCATTTAAAATCCCAAAGTGCCTTCTCAGAATCCTTATATACAACAAAAAGCTTTAAATTCCATTGAAGTTCTTTGAGAGCTTTGCAATATGCCAGATCTCTAGACTCGTCCTGCCACCTTCCATCACCTTCTGCTTTCATGTTCTCTATTTTCAAGTTCACTGAACTGCTAGAGAGTAATGTATATAAAGTGCCTCATGCAGGAATAGGCAAAATATAGGAACTTATTTGTGGCTTGCCTTCCTCAGGCATACCATACACTTTCACACCCTGTGGCTTTGGAGATAATATTGCCTGCATTTCATCGATTGCCTGCCCTCTCAGAAGACCTTCTAGTCCAAGTTCAAGGTTCAGCTTCAGTTGTGTGAACTCAAGATATCTCTGACAATGTACGCATTAGTTTTTATGTTTTTATTCCTTACTCCAATATTCCCCAACAGAAAAGTTACAAAATGGTTGGAAAGAATTATTCATAATTATGTCAGATAAAACAGGATTTGGAATAGTTGATTACCAGTAATAAGGTACTGTTTGAGAGTGACCAAAGATCTTTTAGACCTAGTTATGGTGGAAAACTGATCATAGCAGATTCCCAGAAACCCAAAGGTACCACAATGGTTAGGGATAATGGAAGATTTGGTTCACTATTGATTAAGCATGTAGTGTGTGTATCCAGTTGGATTGGTTCAAAGAATATTCAGATCGACATAAAATGGGTGTTTCCCTGGGGAGTTGGAAAAAAGGAGTAGTTTAAGTATAATGAGACAAATGAGTAGAGACTATAGATAAGAAAACAAGTCATTAGGTCCTTGAGTTTAGATGACACGAAGAAGTAAATGAAAAGTCACCGAGAATAATGAAAGTGCAAGAAAAATCAAGTGATAATTAAGCACCTAAATGTCTTCATGAACAAAAGAATCAGTGTGGTGGCTGTAGGGTGAAAAAATACTAGGAGAATGGAGAGCATGATTAAGAATGGAAAATCTGAGTTGAAGGTTCTAACATCAAAGACATCCCTGGGGAAGAAAATATCCACCCAGCAGGCCTAAGTCTGGGGTATAGTAAGACTGGGGAGCTCTTGTCTATATGGGTGATGAGGCATCCTGAGGCTAGAACACTGAGTGTTTGTCCCTGCAGACAGATGAGTGTTCCAGACTGATGGCTGGATAAAGCAAAAGAATATGGGTCAAGTACTCAGTATTTACAGTGATTGTCCATAGGGATTCAGAGGCAATAATAGAACTAGATACTATAACCATGACCTGACAAGGGATAGTTACACAGTGATGGAAGAAATGCCAGGCATTCCCTCCTTCTCCATCTCACTCGTACATATGTGAATGAAAGTCTCACTGTAAACACAAAGACTGTTTAGTTTTAGTTGGGATAACTAAAGGGAATTGTATTCTTCGAGGGGAAAAAACAGGATTAATTTCAAGAAGCTGTCTTGTATCGTCATCGAAGATAATGGAGCTTTTCTTCACCATGACGTGAGCTTTCCTGAAGATGTAAAATACTGTAAAAAATTTGAATAGGAGGAGGCTGGCGAGAGGGGAGGAAATCCAGAAAAACATTGGCATAAGAATATAAGGGGAAAAAAACAGCCAGCAGAAATTTTCTTTTTGGCTTAGATAATGGGTCCTAAGGCACAGGGAAATTAATTGGCATAGGGATATTAAGAAAATTCTGATGCTAAGAGCTTACAGGCTGGTTCAGACTGAGCTAAAACCGTGTTAGAACAGATAGTGCCAAACTTTTATGGCCATAACTGAATTCTCAATAAACATGGTTGAGAAATTGTTATGTTGCCTCTAACAAAATTCTAGCCCAGTTGAGTTGGAGTTAAAATGACATATTTTCCAGATACCTAGTAGATATGTGTTCTTGAGAAAATGATTTGTCTCATGAATACACCATGGCCTTAAAGGGGTCTCATCTGGGAAATGTTCCCAGAGGTATTAAGCAGGGATGAGATCAATTGCAAGAATATTTTCACTCTCAAAGACAGAAATTGGTCAGAAAATCTGCTGGACATGAGTGGCATAGACATATGTCTGTTGAATGGATTAACAATTCAACCTCAAGTTGAATAGCATGTTCTAAATTTACATTAGAAGACAATCATTTAGAGAGTTCATTTTCAAATTCCTGAAAGGGACAGTAAGAAATAGTCATTCTTTCAGATGCTCCTCTGAGTTACTTCTTTACTTCTTCCCAATGAGTTCCTGTGTGAGGAACTCTACAGGAATGCCGGAGCCTCCTCTCCAGCTTCCCTTGCAGGTGAAGGACACAGGCTTAGTCAACGAGGATGAGGTCTGAAATATGCAATGGCAAAGAAACTCCTTGTGTCAGGAATCATGGAAGCCAAGTTAATAGCTCTGAGCAGCACAGGTAACATGGCAGACCCAGAGTTCCACGTTGGTGCTGTCAACAGGAGAGCTTTGAGGGTATTGCACTGCCAGGGGAGAGAACCCATGGAGTTGTGCCTGGGACTACCCAGCTTCTGATCTTTCATTCCCATAAGATAGCTGCTACCCAGTATCCTTCTAGGGACCTCATTTCTTCTTAAATCAGATAGAGTTAGTTTATTAACTACATGGCATGCTAAAAGTACCAGAAGTAATCATGAGAAAGTGGATAAATGAGGGAGGTTTAAAAGACAACAGTGAGGAATCTTGCTGGGACAGTATGATTTTTTTTGTTGTAAAGTCATCTGTAGCTCTTAAACAATAACCGTGGTCCCTCAGAGACATCGACTCTGAGGGAAATGTTAAGAACTTCAGTGAATGCTTTCCAGGGAGGAAAGAGATAAATTAGAACAAAAGAAGGAATATCTTAAAAGAGGAAATCTGTAGATTAGAAATAACTGATATATTTGAGCCAGAAGACAAGCTTAATCTTCCAGGCCTGTCTTAAGTAATTTTTATAAAGTTGTTTATGTCTGAAAAAGAGAAAAACCCAGATGGAGTAGATTGGATTATGGGTATTGCCTTCCCACCCAAAGTTATTGTCTTAAAGTGCCTCAGGGCAGAGGTCATTAATCTGAGGTCTACAAGGACCCACATCATGTAGAAATCCCTGGCATGAGCTCAAGAATTCTCAGACTCAGAGTCTATTTCTAGAAAAGATCATTGGCTGTGTTATTAGCCATAGAATTCACTGGAAACACCTGAAGCCTACTGAGTTCTTACAGGAATTGTATTACCAAGCCCAAGGTTAACAAATAATGGCTTGTGACCACTTGGACATGGAGGCAATTCCCCAAGCTTTTAAATTTTCACCAACAGGTAATAAACTACTGAAGTTCTGTAGCCCTGGAAAACTCATTTTCTCCAATTCTGATCTCAAATGTTTTACCATAAATAAGCATTATATTGGTCTGGGTACAGTAATTAGCTTAACAAACAGACCCAGTATGACTTGTGTCAAATATGGTATGAGTTTATTTTTAAATCATATAATAGAGGCAAGCCACTTTGAAGTTAGGTGGTACAGCTTTCATCCATGCAGTAATTCAGGGATCCAAGATTTATTAACAACAACAAAGATTCTAACAAATTTTATGCACACATGTGCACGCACATGTGTGTGTGTGTGTGTGTGTGTGTGTGTGTTTGTGTGTGTGCGCCATTCTTAGAGCTTGAACTCGGCTTGGGCACTCTTCCCTGAGCTTTTTTGTACAAGGCTAGCACTCTATCACTTGAAACCCAGCACCACTTCCAGAACTGGGGATAGTGGGTGGGAGAGATGGTTAATTCAAGATAAGAGTCTCATGGACTTTCCTGCCCAGGCTGGTTTCATATTGTGATCATCAAATCTCAGCCTCCTGAGTAGCTAGAATTATAAGCAGAACTCACTGGTATCCAGCTAACTAACTATCTATATAATAATATATATTATATAATATATATAATATATGTTTTATATATATATATATTAAAAGCTTACCAGGTATCTCCACTTCAGTGAACTAGAAGGAGGAAAAATTAACTACACATAGCAATGGCTTTGTGGGCCCAGGAAATGACTCATAGCACATCCACAAATTTTCTACAAGACAGTGTTCAGTATATATTGCTACCACTGAGTGGTCAGTGACTTTGTCTCTTCTTGACAGTTCAATCAGCTATGGTAAACTTTTCCCATTTGTCTGTGGTATAGAGAAAGGTACAATTCTGGCCATTAAAATACTGAGGAAATCTAATGGATAACTTGAGAAAATTGTTCAATTACTCATTAAAGAAAAGATTCCTAAGAGGGGAAAAAAAGAGACTTTTTCATGTGATCTTGGTCATGCACACGGCAGAAAATTTAGGGCAGCATTGTGTGACTAGATGGAAGCTGGAAAGAGGGCAAGTCAATAGGAGAATAACAGAGCCAATAGCTGGAAAGAATCACAGTTCTAATGATAATGTCATTGGCCCACTACATTAACTGGCTTTGGATCCACCCAAGAAACAGAACCCAGTAAGAATCTCTATACTTCTCATTATGTAATCTAGCACATTTTTTTTTTAGTGTTTAATGATTTGGAGTCAGGTTTTCTGTTACTTTCAGCTGAAAGATTCTTAGTCCATGTTGTACTACCCAGCTACCAGCTGGGTGATCTGTAGAGATAAATTCCTTCCTTAAAGTTCTGGAAGCTAGAAAAATCTGAAGTTTAGATGGTCATGGTGGCTCTTGATATATCATCTCATGACAGAAAGACAGAAGGGCAAGGTATCATGAGAGCGAGACAGTCAAGCTTTCTTTCATAGGAAATCTACTCTGATGATAGCAAGCCCATTCTCATAATCATGACATTACCTACTCTTAAGGGAAAATCCTTCATGACTGAATGACCACTTAAAGGTCCCATTGGGAGATTAAGTTGTATTACATAGAAACTTCTGAGATACATTAGAATTAAAGTAGGCTTTAAAAAATAAAGATCTTTTGTGCTACCCAATTCAAATATCCCCCAACACACAGGGAAACCTAAGGTTTTGTGCCCTTCTCTACAGAGTACTTTTGAAAAAACTATCTGATAAGTGTGTACTAGACTTAGTGGATGATGATCGCATTGAGATCCATCAGTAGTACGCATGTCTGTGTTACTTATTTGAATCAGTTCTCCTTATAACCAACAACACTGATTTGATAGAGTTGGATGATGTGCCTGTTATGAAATGGACTGTAGTTATGTCAGAGCAAAACCCATTATCTTGGCCTCATTATGATGGCAGGCTAATCATCAGAAGTTGCAGTCACTCTGAGAATAAATAACTTCATTTCCAGTCCTGCACCAGGGAGGCAATTGAGAATTCTCCTTCAGGTTCTATTATATACTAAGTATTGCTTTGGACAAATAAATAGCAAAGATAAAGCTTTGCAGATGTGGGTGGCTGACATAGTATTTTAAGACCCAGTGTTTGCTCTTTGTTTTTGTTTAATTTAGCAGCTGAGCATTTCCTATGAATGTTTCTGAAGTTACTGCAGATCATTTTCTTCCCATTCTATTCTATTATGCTCAGCTTCCACCTTTCAATTATTGTGAATATGTAATGATGAAAATAACTACTATAAATAATGCATTGACTTTTTATATCATCTCTTCAACAAAGAGAAAAATTCATGCTGAGCTGCAGGGAGAGCTGGGTAGCAGCTGCTGCGATGTCTCCACGGGCAAAGATGTATGAACTGTTGAGAAAGAAGCAGTTTTCCTCCTGTTGGGTAGGAGAGGCAGAGATTGTAGAGAGCAGCAGAACTCATATTCTGGAGCCCCTTTCCTCACTCCTCCACTCCAGGACACCCTGAAACTGCCAGCCAGTCTTCAAATTGGACACAAGGCCTATCTGAGAATGCTAAACAGCCCTCGTTTTTTGCATTTCCTTTAGGCTCTTCAACAACCAGCACTGATCTGTATTACCTTGAGCTGAAAACCTAGCTTCACTATTTGAGCAAGGCATTAACTCATTGAAATCTTAGCTCACTTTATTCTCAATGGATGAAACATTCTAGAAACAACATGGGATTTATGAACAAAAGACCTAGGTAAAAGTCCTAGGGATTTTTCCCCCCATTTTGTTTGTTTGTTTCTTTTGGGCAAAGCGTCTTACTAAATGGCCTAGGCAAGCTTCAAATTTATCATTTTTCCCTCCTATCTCATCATTCTAGATAGCTGGGACAATAGGCATCTTTCATTGGTCAAAATCATTCCCACACTTCCTGTAGTTTCATTTATGCTAATTGTGGCCAAATTATTCACTAATTTTTTTCTTATTCTCTTTCCCTCTCCCCTTCCCTCTTGCTACCCTCTCTAGGCCTCTTACTGTCACTTGGCTCTTTCACTTACATCTGGCACTCTACCACTTGAGCCACACTTACAGTCCATATTTTTTTTTCTGGTTATTAGAGTCTCTCAGACTTTCCATGATCCTAAGATCTCATCCTCTTGAATAGCTAGGATTACAGGTGTGATCCACTAGTGCCTGGTCAACTTATAATATCTGAACCAAATTAGGAAAAAATTATACATTCACTAATCATTTAAAGCTTATGAAATAGGAATACAAAGAAAGATCAAGTATGTTAATTATAAAAGTTGATATATTGGACAAAAATATTGATTACATAAGAATTTGAGGTTCCTAGGGGGCAGAGTATGAAGGGTAAAAGATGGTATGTATGTGTATTCATGTGTGTATGTATATATATATACATATATATACATAATATACATTATATATACTCATATATATGATTTATAAATAGCAGTTCTTCTGAAGAGGCAGAATATATTCTCAATGAAATTCAAATTTAAAAACATAATGAGGAGCTGAAAGCATGGCCTAGTGGTAGCATGCTCACATAGCATGCATAAAGCCCTGGGTTCGAGTACTCAGTACCACATACAAAGAAAAAGCCAGTAGCACTGTGTCTCAAATGACAGAGTGCCAGCCTTGAACAAAAAGTGTCCAAGGACAGTGCCCAGGGCCCAGGCCCTGAGTTCAAGCCCCAAGACTGATAAAAAAAAAAAAGGAAAAAAACCCCCACACACATATATACACACATAAAGATATTCACCTCCCAGAGATAAATATCTTATGTATATAAAAAGCCTTTCTGCAATTTATATGATATGACAGTTTACAATATAATAAACAACAGTAGTAAATAATACCAAATAATAATATATAAATCTTACACTTATATCCAGAAACTGAGTTGAAAGTAGCCATCAGAATTTTTAATATTTTAATTCTTTCAGTCTAAAGCATTTCTCTAAGCCACTCTATTCTCTCCTGCCTTTTTGAGCAGATGATATAGGGCTTAATTCCACTTTTAGGAGGAATTTGAGAATTCATCTTTGTAAACCCCAATGTTTGTGATTTGTAAGTCTTAGGTATAAATGTGGATGTGAAAAACTATACAGCAGATAAAGATGAATGGGAAAGATTATTGCATTGGATTGGGTACCGCTTTCTAGAAAAACAATCAGCAATAAGTGTTTGCTTTTAAACAATTTGACTCTCATATAGGTGGAGTGAAAAATGGGCAGTTGTTGACCCCATGGGCTGTATAACAGTTTGTTTTTCTGTAAAAACTAATTAGCAAACTAGAGTTGAAGCAAGCAGACTTTCCCAAGTGATTTTTTTTCTCACCCTCAAGACAATTCTCATGTTTACTGTGTCTCTTCCTCTTCTCTACCTCTCAAAGTATTAGCTTGTGTTTCTGCACCATAACTTAGTGGTCCAGAGGCATTTTTCTTGTCTCATTATAGTTTGTCTTTTACTTCATTTGAATAGTCTGAGGATGGGATGTTTGAGGAATATATATATTTATATATATATTTTGTTGCCCATCAACAAAGGGTAGTAGCTTACTACAAAGACTATCAACAATATTAATAGTATCTGATTGTTGTGTATGAATTTAAAGCTGACAGAATCATTCCTTGTACAAAGGTTCATTATTCTCTGCATTATTATTTTATCCATTTTGCAGACAGAAGATAAAACTGGTTTGAATTTTACTTCTGCCTCTTATTGGATATGGGAGCATAGGCAATCTATGTATCTATGTATCTATCTATGTATCTATGTGTCTGTGTATCTATCTATCTATCTATCTATCTATCTATCTATCTATGCATCTGTGTATGTATATGTGTATGTATGTATTTATCTACCTATCTGTTTACCTCCCTATCTATTTAGAAATTTTCCTGCCTCACTTACAAAATGGATAACATGAGTACAAGAATGAGATAGTAACTATACTCATCTTTCAAAATGTCAAATATAGAGAAATAAGTAACAATGGTGATTATTAAATTATTATATATTACTTAAACAAATCTCTCACAACTACAAACAATACTGTGAACATTGCATAGATAATACAATAGCATTGAAAGTCATAGTCATTAAAATCTTTTCTTTAATAACAGAATTTCCTTAATAATATGTTGGGCCAAGATTTGAATTTGTGGATAGCACTGATTTTATCTTAAAAGTTCCCAAACCTCTTTCCCTAGAATTAGTCAAAAAATCTTAAAGAACCATAAAAATCGTTACAGAATAAATCATGAAATCTTCCAGAATTAATTTTATAAAGCTAGCAAAAGGTGACTGAATCAATGAAAAGCCTGGCTCTCTCCAGCTGTGGCTGGTTTGATGTATGCTCTATACTTAGCCAGGAAATGTAAAATAGTCCCAATGTTTTAGGATCATAAAATTCCATTTTTAACATTTCCATATTATAAGAATTTCTACCATCAGTTCATAAACCTTTTTGGTTTTTTATTCATCCCAGAGGCATCAGATTATCTTCTCCATTAGAATTTCCCCCAAAGCCCTCATTCTTCAGGTTGATATACTATTTAAGGGTGATATATCTAAAAACAGACCCCAAATGTTTTCAACAGCTCCTTAATTGGCTGATTTTCTAATACTTCATTTAAAATTACCAGCAGTGGCCTTGAGAAAGCTCACACACTGTAGGCACTGTTTGCTGATATAAACCAGCCTTTTCAGCCAGCTCCAGGTCAGATGTGGGGAGTGCTTTGATCTTTTCATTTAGAGGCACATGGCCGCTGTGTCAAATATCACCAGTGAACTATTTCACAAGTTGTTACACTCAGGTTGGCAGGAGGATTGGGCAGAAGTTAAAACTCAGAGTCAGTGTTAGGTGTACACAAGTAAACATCAAAAGCCAAGCTGCCAAGCTTGCCTGTGCCAAAAGAGTTGTAACACAGGGAGAGAGATAAGACCTGGATTCAGAGTCCAGCCAATGGTCAGAGGACAGAAACCAGCTACACAGAAGCTGGAACTGCTGTACCCTGGCCAAAGCTGCTCATATAAGTCCACCTGCAAGAAAAGCAGCATACAATGCCTCCAAGATGCCAGATAATGCAGCAAGAACTGAATCCAGATGCAAAGAATTAATGCAAAGACCAGAATTTAACAGGTCTTAAGGAATTTAACTGGCTTAATGCCAGTTCTTTCCATGCTAAAGTCACTTCAATTTGTATGGGAAAAGAAATATGTTCTTTACATTGATTTACTATTCCAATTAATTTTGGAAATATTCTAATTCAATAGATACTTTGCAAAAAAATTCCAGTTTTAGGATAGCTTAAGGCTGTGTAGTCAATTTGTTAAAATGTTATGGCTCTTTAATTTCATATTTTAAAAATATGCCTATGATGAATTTACATATAATTTATTAAATGTATCTTTAGTACATGTCTTGAGTTCTCCAATAAGAAAATTAAAAAACAATATTAATTTATTTAGAAAAGAACAAATATTCATGATTGCTTTCTCCTAATAGAGAATTGCTGTTTCAATACTACTACTACTGCTAATAATAATAGAACTGCTCTGACTTTATGATGAAGACAAAGAGTTATAATGGAGGGTTAAATTCAATTAAGGACTAAATTAAATCTGAATTTAAGATTAAAATCATAGTTTGCCACCTAGTTAATATTAGTTTCTTTTAGAGGAATGAGAAATTTATTTTCAGTGTCAAATTGACTTGGTTGAGAGTTCATATCCCTCAGATTGGCCAAACTTTTTCTAACTTTTCATTTCCCTTTGAGTCCTATCAGCCATGTTATGATGTGAAAAGAAAAGGGGTAATAAAATATTCCTCTTTAGGGGCCAGGAGTTTGGCCTAGTGGTAGAGTGCTTGCCTAGCATACACGAAGACCCGGGTTCAACTCCTCAGTACCGCATGCATAGAAAAAAGCTGGAAGTGGTGCTGAGGCTCAAGTGGTAGAGCTCCAGCCTTGAGAAAGTCCAAGGACAGGGCTCAGGCCCTGAGCTCAAGCCCAGGACTGGCAAAAAAAACAATATTCCTCTTTAGGACATTCAATGCTTCTATTTATTTCCCCATCTTCAGCTAGAAACCATCACTGGAAAAGGAAATGTTTTCACTTGACCTTTCCCTAGGTTCCCATGCACTTAATATACCAAAGCTGTCCTATTCCTGGGCTTTGTGAGCAAAAGAAGGAGGTATACCAGATGTCCCCAAGGACAGTCTCTTTCTCACAGAACACATTGGGAGCAAAATATTCAGTTCAGTTATGCTCTGGTGCATTCTCTGCTTGAGCACCTCTAGATGCATAACCTACCAGATTTTAAAAAAGCAAAAAATAAAAATAACAAGAATAGAGAAGGTTCAAGGTCAGAGTGTATGAATGGAAACATGGAGATTGGAATATATTAGAATAAAAAAATGAAGGTGTGCAGAAAGAAAGATCAATATATAGTTCTGGTTTACTGGAAGAAGAAAATAGGATTTTGTTTGTCTTCATTTGCTTCTACATAATTACAAAGAGGTACATTGACTAAATATATTTCGGAAGAAAGAGATTGGAAGAATCAAAGCATGCATGTTGGTCAGGGGAGTGATAAAAGGAGCCTAGAAAATATAAATCAATGAGACAAACAGCTTTGGACAGAGAAGAGATAATTGTTTGAGCATATTATGTGAAAGAGGTTAAAGAAGATGAACAACAGGGTTACATGTATCACATGTGTGGTGGTATATTTATAATATTATAATAATTAGATGAGAAGTCAGAGATTCTAAAGAATGAAACAACTGAATGCAGACTGTTTGGAGAATCAGTGCAGAAATAATACTAAGGATAATAAAAGAGGTGAAGTTTATTAAAAATGAAATTGGAGAATTAAATTCTTAGGTTTGTGATGCTGGAGAAAAAATGGTCTTGCTGTGTCAGTGAGCCTAAATTCAAATTCGTGGGCCCAAATAACCTTCCCACTTCACTTTTCTGAGTCTCAAGGACTTTTTATGTGCGCCACTAATAGTGCCTGCCCTAAGTGCTGATTTTCTGATGGGTATAATCATTCCATTCTTCAGAGTCCCTTGCAATGATTTGTTGGTGGCAATTTGTACAAATGATTTTCTGGAGGCTTTTGGTCTCCTAATCATTGTCAGATGGAGCATACAATTTTTTTTTATCTTACAAGTATCTTTTAGTTCTGAATTTTGAAGGAAAAGCCTTTATACAAGTTGACACATAAAATTGACTATTATAGAGATCTTCTACATGCCAGGAGGCACAGCTACATAGGCAATGGAGCCCTGGTAGCAAAGGGTCTTCAATAAACAGAACAATGACAGAGCAATGAGTGAAGTATAAGTTATTTGGGAATGAACTTGGAGGCATCAGAGCCTGGGAGCAAAAGAAGGCAAGGGCTATAGAAGGCAGAAGAAAAAAATATGGTGGACACCATGTTGTCATCAAAGGTAATACCTACATGTGTGTGTGAAATGTTGCAACCCACTGGCAGGGAAGGAGGGATTTGGGGAATGGCCTAAAAGGAAGAATGGAACTACTCCCTGAGATGTTCTAGTTGATGATTGTTATTGTAACCCTCACTTTCTTCATCTGGTGTAATCTGGTGACAGCAGGATATGGGGGCCTGATAAGGTGGTAGTAATGGTTTATAATTTTAGTGGCATTAACCCTGAGTTGATGTGCTTCGTGTTGGAGCTTTGTAAGACCATCAAAGAGTCAAGGCAATTTATTTCTGAACACAGAAAATTTGGAGTGTATAATTAGTCATGGTTTTATCCCAAAATGACTTAAGAAATTAAGTCTTATTTTCAGAAAAATAGTTTTGGTATACTGGTTGAACAACTGATACATGTTCATCCTGAATTAACAACTACCAACTAATCACAAAATTTTACATACACGGATCTCTTTCTGTCCCTTTGCTTATCCAAGAAGCATTAAATCTTTCCCTCTACAAATGGAAACATGCTTTTTCAATGAATAGAAGAGACACTGTATACTCAAGCAGTGTAGAACCCAGATACAATCCAGTAGGTAAGTCTCCATTAGCCAAAGCCATTCACAAAAATCTCATTCTCAGGCTGGGAATGTGGCTTAGTGGTAGAGTGCTTGCCTAGCCTTCATGAAGTCCTGAGTTCGATTCCTCAGTACCACATGCACAGAAAAAGCCAGAAGTGGCTCTGTGGCTCAAGTGGTAGAGCACTAGCCAATGCCCAGACCCTGAGTTCAAGCCCCAGGATTAGAAACAAACAAATAAACAAACAGCAAAAAAGCAACATTGTTCTCCTTTGTGGATGGGCAAGAAGTAATCTGCCAAACCTATGCTAGCCAGTAAAACCTTAAGAAAAAGCTACCATCCAGCTTCACAAGAAAAAAATAGAAGTCATTCCAACTTCACAAACAGAAAAAGATAATCTCAACTGTTTGTTTTGTGTTTGTGAAGTTGAAATGGCAGTTGTCATGAGACCTTAAGTATAATAACAAATATTTGTTTGTTAGTATTTTATACTAACAAAATACCCACTGGGAATGAAAACACCCACTGTTGAGTGAAAATAAAAGGCATGCTCCTTGGTGACCTCATTTTATAGCTGAGGCTATTTCAGTAGCTGTTAAACTCCCAGACATGTAACTCATGTAGGCCACTATTTGGCTGGATTATCTCTTACTTGAACCCCAAAGCATATGGTCTTGGATCATATATCTAGATTAAAGCAATGAATCTATAACCTTCACTAGGCCTTTTGCATGTTAGAGGAATGTATTTGTTCAGTACTATGAGGAATTATTGAGGAATTATTACACTAAATCATCTCAAACTAACATTTAAAAACAATTTAACACATTATTTTATTGTTGTGTACCTAGATATGTAACATTGGGCATGGCCAATCTGTTCTTTTTCATGTGTTAGCTAATGCTATATACACCTAGGTAATACAAAAACGATAGATGAGAAAAAATGTAATGAAATTAAATTATTAAAAAAATATAAGTTGGGGCCGGGAGTTTGGCCTAGTGGTAGAGTGCTTGCCTAGCATGCACGAAGACCCTGGTTCGATTCCTCGGTACCACATACATAGAAAAAAAGCCAGAAATGGTGCTGAGGCTCAAATGGTAGCGGTCTGGCCTTGAGAAAAATCCAAGGACAGTGCTCAGGCCCTGAGCTTAAGCCCAGGACTGGCAAAAAAAAAAAAAAAGTACACAGGTATTTGAAAATAGCATTTCCATTCTGGTTCCTGACAAATCATTTTTACTAAAATCTATTTAAATAACAGACAAGTCATAGCTTCACAGTCAGTAAAACTGACAGGTAAATGCTTATATTTTACCTGGAGGGAAAAAAAACATGGTAAGTAATCAATCAGTGATCCACCCTCGACAGTATAACACGTGAGACCACAACACAGTTCTTCAGGCCAAAGCTCTTCCCACTCTCCTTCTCATCTCCAAATAGAGACATAAAAACAGTCATAATTATTGAAACCTTTCCAGAGAAAGTTGTGGGCAGACAGATGTACGTTAAGTGTTTCTCATTTTAAATCCTTCTTAATGCTTCTTTTTCCTGTTCTTTTATATTGTGCTAATATTTCTGCCTTGGTTGGTCATTTTTCCTTATTTCCTCTCTGTAAAATGTACTTTCCTTTCACTGTTCTAATTATATCTTCTTATTTTATAAACCTGGCTTGTTTCTTCTACCAAATCATTCATTTATCTGCCATTTCACCCTCCTC